>NC_056743.1:1675122229-1675204729 GCF_019279795.1 Protopterus annectens
GAAAAAGGGCATAGCAAAATAAATTTAAAATGGGTGGTGAAGCCAAACACACTCTGGCTAGTACACATATATACACAAATACACACACACACACACACACACACACACACACACACACACACACACACACACACACACACACACACACACATAGATATATGTATAAAAAACAGGCTATTAAATATGAAGAAAAGACCTTATATGCGAAAATGACTTTGTAACTTTCAAAAAATAAAAAAGAGAAAGAACATTGAGGCAAAACTGCTATTAAGTGCTTTCATTCTGCAACGTTGCCAGAACTTCATCAGAACTAATACTGTAAAGTAAAACTGTGTAATAAGTAATATAACAAGTGCACATACCATGTCTCCCAGATAGTTAAAGCTATTAACCTGTTCCAGTATCTTCTTTTCTATCTTATTTCTTAGTTACTTCTGATTTCCCCAGTTTGCTGCCATTAACATTGTTTTATCTGTGCTCAGTTTCATCCCATGTGCCTTCAGTTTTGCATTATTTTCCACTATCCTTTGCTGAAGATCTTGCTCAGCATCTGCCTGTAATGCCACATTGTCTGCATGCAACAACTTTGCTGATTTGTCCCCTCCAACATGTTTCTAATCTAGTCCATCACTAGTATGAACAGCAGTGGGCTCAGAGCTGAAACCTGCTCACACTCACTCACAATTGGAACCTCTCTGTGAGACTGAATTTGTTCATACTTGAGTCATTAGATCTTTGTGCATAGCCTGCACTAATTCTACTAATGCTTCTGGGACTTCAAAGCACTGCAAGACTGCCCAAATCATCTTCATTTGGACCTTGTTATATGCTTTCTCCAAGTCCAGGAATGCCCAACTGGACTGTTTCCTCATCTCTATCTTCTTCTCAACTATCTGTCTCACTGCAAACATTGGGTCAGTTGTGTTGCATCCTGGCCTGAATCCAAACTGCTCATCTCCCATCTTACTTTCTAATAGTCTTTTTATCAATCACCCTGTCCAGATCTTTCAAGCAATGTGACAGGAGTTTGATACCTCTGTACTACCCAAAGATGTGAATGTCCCCTTTGTTCTTGTACACTGGCACAAGCATGCTTATTCTCCACTCATCTGGGATACATCTTTCTTGCCACACTGTTATGAGTACCTTCAGGAGCCATTTCTCCCTTGCCTCACTCAGCATCTTTAACATATCTGCTGTGATCTCATCTGAGCCTGCTGCTTTCCCTGACTTCGTTTTCCATAGTGCTATTCTTAATTCTTCTAGAGTGGGCTCCATTTCTTCTCTCATTGTAGGCTGTTTCTGGGACAATGCAGTTTCTGTGTTGTTTTCCTTATTCAGAAGCTGATGGAAGTTCTCATTCCGTCTGCTTTGAAGTGCTGTGGACTGGTGAGCAGGTTGTTGTTGCCATCCCTTATGAAGGGTGTCTGACTATCTTCTTTAACTTTCTGTCTTTGCCTTGCAAACAGATATAGTTTTTTTTTTTTTTGTGCCATCTACTGAGTCACATTCCAGATGCTGGTAGCTTGTTCTTTACTTTAACAACTGCTTTCTTAGCCTCTTTGTTAGCCATCCAGTAATCCTTCATAGCCTGGTCTGTCTTTTCTAGCTCCCACTTTTTTCTGCACTCCTTCTTTCTTTTGATGACTTCCTGGACTTCTGTATTCCATCACCAGCTTTCCTTATGTACCTTATTTCCATACCAGTTTCGCTCAGATATCTGCATTCCCCACACATGCTGTTTTGAATGCTGCCATTCTTCTTCAGCTCCACCTATTTCCTTCTCTTCTTGGGGTGCTAGAGCCCTGAGTAATTCCTTGAACTGCTGTGCTTTTTCTCCAGTCAATGTCCAGGTCTTCATTCTGGTCTCTGATGATCTTACAACCTTCTCTGACCCCTGCTTGTCACTGATTGCGGCAACCAATGGTTTATGCCATGGGCTGACTGTTTCACTGGGGAAGACTTTCCAGTCACTGATTCCACCCCACTGCCCTTTTTACTGACTTGAATGAAGTCTACCTGAGTTGCATGTTGGACAGTCTTGTATGTGATATTGTGACTATCTCTCTTTCTGAACCATATATTGACCATCAGCAAGCCATTTGCCAGGCAGTAATCTAGAATGGCCTCTCCTTTCTTATTCCTGTTGCCCCACCGATGTGGACCCAGGCAGTGATCATGTCCTGTTCTGTCTATGTGCATTCAAGTCACCCATTATCAGCACCAGTTTCTGTTGTCCTGCTTTGTCTAGTAGGTCCTTCAACTGCTGTCTGAATGGACTCTTCACTTCACTATCACAACCATGCTGTGGGGGACAGGCTGAGATTATGAATATTGCTCTGTCATTGGGATGGAGTGTGATTGCCATGAGTCTGTTGCTAATTCTGATGATGTCACTCATTGCCTTCTGAAGTCTCTCTCACTACAATTCTCACAGTATTTCTAGTCCGTCCTCCTCCTGAGTGTTTTTTCTACACTGCCCTTCCATCTTGTCTCTTGGATACATAGAATGTCCACCCTTCTCTGTACCATCATGTCATTCACTTCCAAGCTTCGTCCTTTCAGTGACTCAAGATTAAATGTAGCAATTTTTAGTGCATGTTTGGCAGGTGGATTGGTTTTACATCCACATGTCAGCTATAATAGCATAGAATGCCATTTATGGTGTACTGTATGTCTTGTATATTTTTTTGTATAATTTCTTGTATAAGTTTTGTATGATTTCTTGTATAAGTGTTTGTATAATCTCTGTATGTAAAGGATTTCTCCCTGGGCCTCTGCTGGAAATGGGTCTTATACCAGTCGGACTTTCCTGGTAAGCAAATGTAAAATAAATAAATAAAACAGAGCTATCCCAGTTAACCCAGGCTGGACAACTGAACACAGGCTGGCCAGTAGCTTATTGACCCAGGGCTGCTGTGCTTTATGGTGGGCACACACTGGCCAGTAGAGGACATACAACCCCTCACCATTGGCATGGGTCCCTGGCATAGGTCGCAGTAGGCTGGGTCCTCAACCCACTTATCACCGGTAAATAGCCTTGCCAATTTGATGACATTAGTCAACATGACCAAATCACCTCCAGCCATATTTTACACCACTGAGTGGTTTGCCATGCTATGGCATGTAGTCTGTGATCCATGTTCTCAAATTATGAGGATACTGTGCACCACAGTAGATGCCCAAAACAGTTGGTCTGTACAACTATTTCCCCCTATAGGGCACCATCTAAAGTCTGTCCTGCTGCTCACAGTTCCAGTCATTGGTGAGTGGGTGAATAGTACAGCAGCGTATGTTGTACTGTGGGGCATTTGTCTGAAGAGTACAACTGATTTTGGGCAATGACTAGTTATGAGTATGTCAACTGGTTAGGAATTCAAGACAGTTTACACATAATGTATATTTATAAGGGTCTATATCAGAAGCTTGAACTTTCAAATGTTCGCGTCTCATACGGTCGACACCATATGAGTGAACTTTTGGAAACTCAAACCTTTCAACAGAAATTACCATAGAGAATATTTCCCTTTACTTCAATATAGTGCAATCTCGGAGTTGGTATATTTAAGTAGTGGGGGGGTGTGAGGGGTGCAGGTGGGCTTCCCCACTGCTTAGAGCATTCAGGTAGGTTTTTTTTTTTTGGTTCATTTTCTTATATCCTTGACGTTTTAAAACTTCGCTCATATGGTGCTAATCATATGAGCGTTGAAGTTTTAAAACTTCAAGCATATAATATAGACCCCATTTATAATTGCAGGGTAAAACATTTATATGTTTTTTAAATATTTCTTACATGAACATAGCATTTTAACACAAAAAGTGGGAAATTAATATATATTGGCTAATTATTGAATAGAAAAATAAAAAGTAATAATAGTTAATGTATTTATATAACTGCAAGAAAAAGATCAAACCGGGGTGTTTTTTGAGGTTAGTGACAATTTGCAGACAGACAAGTAGTAATGTAGCTTAAACGTTGATGATAAGACAGATATAAAAGAAGAGGAAATCAGCAAGAGGATAAATGGACAGAAGAGGAATTGTAGGAAGTGGTGGGGTGTGAGAGAAAGAGGAAGAGTATACGAAATAAGTACACTATGAAGAGAAGTGATAAGGTACCAAAGATTGGGAAGCAAAGTGGCTAAAAGAGTTGGAGAAAAGTAATCTGATTAAAGCTAGCCAGGTGAGCAGGAAGAACAGAGCCATCTTTAGCACAGGTGCTGTTTAAGCAAAGCTCTGAAACTGTTTACATTTTCTATCTAACTGTGTGTGGATTTCATTCCAACGTTTTGATATGTAATAAAAGTCAGAGAGTCTCCAGCAGTGTTGAATGTCTTACTGATTCACAGTAAAAGTTTATTGCTAGAGTGAAGGTATCTAGTGGGTGAATAGTACAGCAGAGTATTTTGTACTGCTGGGCGTTTGTCTGGAGAGTGCAATAGGTTGTGGGCAATGACTAGTTCTGAGTATGTCAGCTAGTTTAGGAGCTCAAGACAGTTTAATTGTTTTAGTGCAATGCAGTGTTTTTTTTTTTGTTTGTTTGTTTTTAAGGTTGGTTGGTTGCAAAGTTAGCTGTTTTGCAATAGCAGGAGGTTAGTTTAGTTTTATAGGTAGTGTTGATATATGTAATAATACTGAAAGGATATAACAGAGAAGGAGGAAGGTAAGTTGCTGCTAAGATAAGCCTTGCTTGATCTGTTAGGTAGTGTTTGGCCATCGAGAGGGAGACAGTTGAAATGATGTGCCAACTTCATGGCAACATTTTCATAGTTCTAAATATCACTAAAAACTCTTTTGGCTCTAAGTAAATTATATTTTGGAATATTGTCCGTGATATTCCTTGGATGATGACTGCTGGCCACCATAAACCAGTTTTTTGAAAATGTTTTATGGCATATAAATGCCTATAAAATGCTGTCAAGAAACCATAGCTTCTGCTTGTAACTATTTTGCATATAACATTTCTTGTTTTTTGCATCAGTATTTATATAGGGAGGTAGTTAAGCTGCCTTCTTATATTAAATATGTAGTTTGTTTTTATTGGTAAAATTAAAGATATACCATGGACGAAAGGGATGTACTTTTTGGTTGTAGATGTTGTTAGTCTGGATACCAACATTCATCATAAATTTGGGTTGGAAGCTGTGTTATATTTTTTGGGAGATAGACCAGATACTTATTATATTTCAGACTTATTGTTACTTCGTTTGACTAATAAAATGTTCAAATTTAATGGGGAATTGTACAAACAAGTTCAAGGGACAGCCATGGGGGTGAAACCCCCATGTATGCTAACCTGTTTATGGACCTTTTTGAAAGTGTGTGTGTGTGTATGTGTGTGTATATATATATATATATATATATATATATATATATATATATATATATATATATATATATAAGAAGTTTTTACTTTTTATGCACTGGATTTTGTTGAGGCAATAAGTAATAACAGTTTTGGGATAAGATTTGATGGTATACAGAACGGAAATAAAGTGAATTATTTAGATGTGACCCTGGAAAGTATGAGTGATGGAATAATAAAAACAAGAATTTATAGAAAATTTTCAAATAGAGATCGTATGCTACATGAGGAAAGCTGTCATCTACCCCATACTATGAAACTGATACCCTATGGGGAGTTCTTGAGAGTGTCTAGGCTTTCTAATGACGGAAATGAAAAGTATAAAGAAATAGAAAGATCCATTAAAATGTTTGAAGATAGGGCATACTATAGACAAGCCATTTTGGAAGGAGTGAGGAAAGTTACTATGCCTAATCATATTAAGGCAATACCTCTAAGGGAAACAGAAAAAGAAAAGGTTAATGTCAAAAAAGGTAACAATATACAGGAGTGTATTTATTTTGTTACTAAATATACCTTATTTTCTAAGAAGTTAGTTAATATGATTAAATATTTTTGGGATATATTTTTAAAAAAGACAACACTTTGAATTAAAAAGTTGGCTATTTCTTATCGGAGGGGGTAGGAGTATAAAAGACTTTTTAGTTCATGTAAAGTTTCATATGCCATAGATTACAAGAAATGTCATAGAGGGAGAAAAAGGCACATGTCCCTGTGGTAGATGCACAGGGTGTCATTTTATAGTAAAGAATTTTGATTATATTAATGGTATTACTTTTCAGGCAGAAGGGTCATATAGTTGTGAGACAGAGAGGGTCAAATATGGGCTGAAATGCCCATGTGGTAAGTTTTATATAGGGGAAACAAAAAGAAGTTTCTCAACTAAGCTTAAAGAACATGTCAGATACATAAAAAAGAGTAATTAATACCCAGTAGCTATGCACTTTCAGCATTGTCATGGTATTGATCCAAAAGGACTACAAGCTACAGTTCTTAATCATATTAATAAAATGCATATGTATATATAGGAATATAGCAACAAATTGTGCAGAAAGGAAACTATTTTAATTTTAAAGTTTAATACTCTTCTTCCTATCCGACTTAATAGGGAAGTTAATTGGAAGTGTTTTTTTTTTTTATGAAAGGGTATGAATATTGGGTTTGTTTTAATTGATTGATTGCTTAATTATTCAATTAATCTTTTTGAAATGTATAAAAAGTGTGTGTTTTTTATTTTGTGTATTATTCTGTAAAGGCTTATAAAAGCCGAAGCTGTAGGAGAGTTTCTGGTTTTATAATAAAATAACCTGATTTGAGCACTGGCCATTATTTGTGTTCATGGTAATTCGTAAGAAACATATAATGTTTGGTGCTCAAGCATGTGGTGGAGCCAGAAATTGAATGAACTGGACTTAATAACCTCTTTAAAGATGAAGACACTTTAATACTCAATTAATCTATAATACTTGTCTTCATATATTAATCTATGATAATTATATTTCAGTATACTAACTGTGGGACAAATGCCCAAAACCCGGGACATATTTTAATTATTGTTCTTATAAACTTAGAAAGTTGCTAGAATAATAGGTTTTGTACTAGCATTCATTTTCTGAAAGACATTGATTATTATTTATTGACTTCAGTCCTTGACAATTTACCAAAGAAACACAAATTTTATGAGGAACAGTCCAAAATTAGGAGGCAAAAATATGGACATTCTTTGAAATTGTGGTCAGTTGAGAGGTATGCTTAACAGAAAAAATATCCCCACATTTTCACTTCAACTTACTATTTAAAGAAATCATTTTCTCTGCTCAGCCATATACTATCCCCTATCAGGATTCAGAAGGTATATGTAACATTTCAAACTTCACTTAGCAACTACAATGTCAGTTTTCTGTATAGGCCTTCTCCATAACTTTGCTAGCTCAATTATTCCACCACCCCTCTCCCGCCCTAAACTGTCTGCCCACTATGCATCCATATGTATCAGGTGTCTTTTGAACAAAAAACAGAATTGCATAGGCCTTCTCTGTACAACTTGGAAGGATTTCTTCTTTAGCAGGCTAAAGATCAGCAGTCCAAAGCTGCTGTCAACATAGCCACACTTTACATATTTTGCAAGAAGTATGCTGTTGCATTATTACAGGTCATCCAAGCAGCTGTCCTGTTTAGTAAAGCTAACCCCTTCTCTTTCTTCTCTAGTTTAGTAACTAGATCCCATACCTACTGGACATTTGGGCAGAGACAGAAGTTATGTAATACTTCTGAAGTGTCTGGCCTACAAGCATCACAAATCACATTAACAGACACATCTCCTTATGTTCGCTTATAAAAACTAACAAAGACCCTAATCATCAGATTAAGTCCCATATAATGCCACAGAGCATCCATTTTAATATCCAGATGGAAACATTCAGCGCAGCCATTGAATGACTCACATGTTATGCCTAAAGTCTGAATTAAGGATATGTACCCATTGTGGTGATCTGGGGATTGCCACAGCTTTACCTTTTTCCATTCTACTGTTCATAAGTCTATCCACCAATACCTTTGATTTGATAATGGCATCTCTCATTACACTGCACCTCTTCCTCAGCCCCTGAAAAGTTTTAAAAGCTCTATTCTCATATTTCCTACTGATTTTATTTTATTTTACATTTGTTAATCAGGGTAGTACACTGATCACAACTGACCAGTAATATTTCTCAAGGTCACTATGTGGCTACATACCATTTAGGTCATCTAATTGCCATGCCACCATCTATCATACAAAGTGTGACCATACAGTGGTACCTTTTTATCCTAAAGGGAAAATAACACTTTTTTTTCAGCTTTATGACTTATTTGCTTCTGATCAGTAATGCTAGTAAGTTCTTTGCACAAATAAACTACTGCTGGTTTATCAGTCATGGCTGTAAGTTAATGAAAGTTAGTTGATATATGTTAGGAGTAGCACAGTAACCTTTGACAGGGTCTAACCCATTCTGGAAGAAGATGAACACAAGTGCCTGAGGTTCATCATTACAAACAGTATGCATTACAATATAATGAATATGTATTTATCATTAAATCACTGCTGCAGTAGCCTTAAGCAATATTGGGCATCCTGCCAAGGATCAGAGCAACCAGACACATTTCCAAGTTTTAGGAAATTAAAAATAATGACGTCATTGTTTGTTAGTTACATTAGACCCAAGCTTGAGTATAGAATAACAATATGGGAACCCTATAAGAAAACAAGCATGAGTAAACTGGAAAGAGTACAACAAAAATATACCAAGGGTATCCATGGATGTGAAAATGTAAGTTATTATGAAAGACTAAAATATCTGAACTTGTACGGTGTCTTTTACAGATATCTAAGAGGAGATCTTATTCAGGAATATAGGGCATTTAGTGACAACTACCTCTGGGAATGTTCGGGGTTAACAAAAAGTACTAGAGAATCATCAGATAACCCATGTAGAAGATTCTATAGGAATGAGAAGTGTACTAACTGGTTCTCTGTCAGAGTAGCCGATGCATGGAACAGACTACCAAATTACATTAAAGCAAGCACTAGTTTAGATATTTTTAAGAACAACCGGGGCACTTATTATGGGAACAAGTGTTTTTGGTATATTGGCAAGCTAGAAGGGCATTAATACCCGTGCTTGAAATAGTTGTATGTACGTATGTCTGTATGTATGTCTGTAAGATGCCTTAGTCACTGGTATGCAGACAACACCATGCCTAGATTGCCAAATACTTCAGAACTTTCTTGGTGATGAAGAGGACATTCCTCTTTGGGCTTCAGACTGATGGTCAACTAGCACTTCCTCAAAGCTGAACAAATGAGTTCTCCATTGGGGGTTACCTTCAGCTTATTCATAAAAAGACACTTTGTTTTGTGTGGTAGTTTACTTTAAGGCATTTATACCCAGTGGACTACTTTGCATAAGAGAAGTTTTTCTCAAATCTTAGTTTTATGGTTGTTCTGCTCTGATGGAATTTCTGTGCAAAATTATGTTTTCTTAAAAAAATTACATACTTTACTTCAGCATTGTTCTAGTGGAGCTTGTCTTTTAGTTGTTAGGTTGTTATTTCATGAATTTTTAAAAACAAATATTATTTTTCTGTAAAAAAAAGTGAGAAGTGAGAACCACCCTTCTTGACTTCACTGAATCAGGAACTATGCTTTAAAACTTTCCTTAGCATCAGTAGGAATTTAATTACTTTTTGGGGAATTTTAGTGAAATTCATGAGGGAAATTGTACTTTTTATGCAATACATTGTTGTGAGGGGCTAGGGAAAGTGTGTTGATGTTTGTGACTAATGGTTATTATCTCAGTAGTTTATTTTTTAGTCAGGAAATTTCACCAACCTTTCTTGGCTCTGCTAGCCATCTTAGAGACTCCATTTGTGGCTAGGTCATGGACCAGAGCCTCACTAATCCTAGCCTTCCTTTCTGAAGACTGATGAAGAAAAAAATGGCTAGGAGGCTGAAATTTTCAAGACAGCTCCCTTCTTGCCTCATCTACAGATGACTGACTCTGCTGTGGCCATCAGTAGTTATTCAGATTGGTCTATATTAGAACATCTAAGTTTCAAAACTTTGAATGTTCTAATATCGACCCCTATTTAGCGAACGCTGAAAATAGCAAAGCTACAGAAAACCAAATTTTTTCCTAGGGAAAGAATTCAGTTGTCCGTTTCTGTAGTTTCACTATTTTCAGCGCTGTGGTGGAAAGTTATGGGTCGGGTTCAGGTAAGTGTGCGATTTGGCATGGGTTAGGTGAGTTAGGGTTAGGGCGTGGGTTAGGTATGTGTGCGATTGTGTGGACGTGAGGGTTAGGGCGGGTTAGGTGAGTTAGGGTTAGTGCGCAGGTCAGGTAAGTGTGCGATTGTGTGGACGTGAGGGTTAAGGTGGGGTAGGTGAGTTAGGGTTAGGGCGAGGGTGAGGTGAGTGTGCGATAGTGACGGACCTTAGGGTTAGGGTTTGGGTTAAGGTAAGTGGATAGTTAGTGGTGTATGTACAGTTTAGTGTAGGGTTAGATGTAAGATTTTAGGTGTATGTGTGTGGATTGCTGGTTGTTTGGTGTGCTTGTGTTGTGTGTATGTGTTTTGGAACAGCAAATTTTTTCCCTAGGAAAAAATTCGCTGCTCTGCATGTTCGATGTTGTAAGCATTCGCTTAATAGGGGTCGATATTTGAACATTCAAAGTTTTGAAACTTTGATGTTCTAATATAGACCCCTTCAGACAATGTATCTTTTTCTCTTGTTTCCTCTGTTGTTGCTCCTCAAGGATATGGGGAGTGTGCCATGTCATCTGTGGCTGTACAGACTGGGAAGGGAATGACACAGAATGACACCCATGTACTCTTCAGGGAAGGTACTGAGAGATGCTCCTTTTTATGCCACACTGTCACACTCCTCTCCGGGGTAGGGATTGTCAGTTCATCTTCTCTTTTAATAAGGGCTCTCATAGAAAAAGAAAGCATAAGTCCTGACATTTTCCTCATCTAGATCAAATAACCATCTAGGTTTGGCAAAAGGATTGTTGAGAGCATTTTAATCTTTGAGTGATAATCATCCTCACTGGAAGAGTAGGGAAGTTATTTCTTTCCTATCAGAATCTGATTCCCAGAATGAGGGGCACAATTTGTACTAGGAATGTGTTTTTCATTTCCCTCACTGTAAGGTAGACATTCTGATTCTGAAAAAAACATTTCCTCAGATTCTAATCCTGAAAAATGGTCATCTAATATTATTGTCAATACGAATGACTTTTTTACAATGAGAACAGAAACATATACCTGCATCTCAACAGATATTAAGATTTAGTCCAAGTAGATTTTATTGAGCCTGTATCCGTTCCTCCTGTTTTGACAGCCTTAGAGGATATGTTTTTGACAGCTTGCACTTTTCCTGACAATCAACCATCTGCTCATTAATGTCTGATAAGGTGTATAAACTGACCAAGTCCAACAGGTTTCTTTTTTCTAACCATGTGGCAGATCCTGTATTAGCTTCCTTTTCAAATATATTTTCTACCAAACTTAATTCAGCTGCCAGCCTAATATAGTATGACAAAATGGGAAAAGCTTTGTATAAGGTTGAAAAAACTTTATTCTTCTTCTGCATTGACCTTCAGAACTGTAAATTTTCAGGCGCATTTCTTAAGTTTTTGCTGACTTCCTATGATAATTTTATGAACCTAATGGCTAATCTGCCCCATTCTAATACTGACACTTTAAACTAATGTCTTTCATTTCCTCAAGGAAAACAAACTGCACATTGAGGAGATGATATTAGATAGTATCTGATCTGCAGACCTACACGCTGGCCTCTGACTATAGTTTGTTACTGTAGCTAATTGAAGTGTAGAGCATAGAGACACATACAAATCTTGGGGACTGATGAGGGTGTACTGAACCTGGATCAAATAGGGGGATGTGGACATAGGACTGTCTAGTGGATGTGTGGATGTAAGCTGTTGCTGGATTAGTGAGGCAGGTTTGCCATTAGGAAAATTGGCGTCTGACATCTTGGGCAGGTATACTGACTTGTTAATACTTGTTTTGGGGGCATATTCTGTGGATTAAAGCCCAGGAATTTCCATCTTGTGAATCTTTCATAAGCAGACTCCTGTGCTTAAGTTATTTGGGTTAAAATGCTGGTCTGTGAGTAAACTGAAGTGAATTGTTGGAAAATCCCAAAGCCTATATCTTCTTTGTAGTGGCCCAGTGGACTGAGAAGGGTAGGAGGAAGGTGTAGGAATGTATCAGTTCCTGATTGATTTTTTATTCAGGATAATGTAATATTGGGAAAGGAGTAGGATAGTATGTTTCATGGAGAAGCATCAACTGCTACAAGCAGTGCAAGACAGGTGACTTTCTGTATTCAATACTAGTGATCAATATAGCATGGATAGGGTGCTATTTCAGTACATGCACCATAGGTGGCACTATACTGCATTCCATTTAGGCAGTAGGATTTCTGGCTACCATGCATGTAGCAGAAGATATATGCTAGGTTTGCTTATCAGTTTATAATTGAGGTACTTTAGCTGCTCAAATGGTGTTAAATTTGGTGGGCAAATATTTTTTTCTGTTTGAGATCACTGTGCAGCTGTTATACATATCCAAGGTATTGTTGTGGTTGTTTATACTTCAGAGAATTTAATTTTAAGGAAATCAAAGCAACCAGTCACAAAAGGGGGGTTATAATGGATTATAAGATATGGTGCTGAAGAGTGAAATCAGAATAATAGACTGCAGAAACAGAAACCTCGTGGGGAAGCAGTTATTGATGTCCATAAAAGCCTGGAAGAAATATAAGCAGAAAGAAATTGTAGAATCCACTGTGGGAAGAAACATCCCTGTTTTAAAATCTTGCCCTCATGAAGGCTGTGTTGCACCCATTTTTCATTGTGTGTCATTAGACTTCCAGTAGGTTAGTTAACTGTAGACAACTTAAGATGTCACAGTTTTTAGGCTCAGTTGATCACTTTCTGATGCCTTTATTATTTATCTGTTTATATATTCAGAATTATTAGCCTTGACTATGATATATAAGCAAAATCATTAAAAGTGTTAATGACCTGTTTACTCTGATATAAATGTAACATAGCCTTTGTTTCTGTTATACTACCTTGTCGTTAAAGTTCCATTGGTATAAAACAGGATATATTAATTGTTTTCAATAAATAATTTGCCCGGATGAGATGGACTGAAATCGGCACATAAAGTAGCATCAGTGAACTAAATCTTACTCAGACTGCTGGACAATCAATATAATTGAGGTTAAATATTAGAAGATCTTCTTGCTATTCTATAAGATATTAAAATCACCACAGGAAAGGAGGCAGATACATTATATATCCCTAGTGAAATAGTGAGTCATATAATTGTGACTCATGAAAAATTAGGGCCTAGGCTTAAAAAGGTTCCAGGACCATTAACCTAGTAACCTATTATGAAAAGTATGTTTATAGGAGAGGGGCTGTACCGTCCTAGTACTGGCTTTGCCCTCATACCATCATCTCAATATATACAACCTCTTGGATTGCTACATTTTGGGTTGCTGGAAAAAGTACTCGTTAAGAAACTATGACTTTTGCACTTTGGATGAGCCACAGCTATGCGACTGAAAAGTTTGCATATTTTTTACCCTTCATTAGGCCTGGTCAAGTTTTGATTTCAAGGACAGTATAACAAATACTAACTACAGGCAGGGTCAATTATTACTGAAGGATATTAAATGGAACTTCAGTGTGCCATGCTATAAAGGGAGATCAGTATGGTTGGTAATAAGTGCTCTACATCAGTAACTAAAATGTAAATAAAAATAAATAAAAACATACTGAGGCAAGTGAGAAATCAGAGGCTTGAGCTACCTAAGTTAATAATGAGAATCTTTCTGGCCAAAGGATGATTATGTAAATAATCATAAAATGTATAAAAGTGAAGTAGAGGGAACCATGGGGCAGAAGAAGACTAAAATCAGTCTTTAACATCTTCACATCAGCTTCCTGTCTGCTCTGTGTTACACAGGGTTGTAGTAAGCTTCCTCTCTGTTTTGTGTTACAGAGGAAGTAGGAGAACTTCCTGTCTGTTCTGTATTACACAGGAAGTAGGAAGCTTCCTGTCTGTTCTGTGTTACACAGGGTTGTAGGGCAGTTTCCTGTCTGTTCTGTGTTACACACAGTTGTAGGGCAGCTTTCTGTCTGTTCTGTGTTACACAGGGTTATAGGGCAGCTTCCTGTCTCCTCTGTGTTACACAGTGTTGTATGGAAGCTTCCTGTCTGTTTTGTGTTACACAAAGTTGCAGGGCAGCATCCTGTCTCCTCTGTGTTACACAAAGTTGTAGGGCAGCTTCCTGTCTGCTCTGTGTTACACAGGGTTGAAGTGCAGCTGGCTGTTCTGTGTTACACAGAATTGTGTTGTAGCTTCCTGTCTGTTATGTATGACACAGGGTTGTGGTACAGCTTCCTGTCTGTTGTGTATGACACAGGGTTGTGGTACAGCTTCTTGTCAGTTCTGCATTACACAGGGATGGGGTGAGTCTTCCTGTCTGTTTTGTATTCCTCAGGGTTGTAGTCCAGCAGTACCTTTGCAGATGGTTATTAGGTGAGGCATATAAAGAAATGGAATCCTGTTCTGTGTGAGATCTGATGCATTTGCAATATCTTTTTCATTCCCCCCCAAAGAATAAACAGAATAAAGGTCAAAGAATGTCTTTAAGACTATGTCCTGCCATTGACAGTAGATCTTTGTAAGTCTCGCTCAGATAGATTCTGGTGTAATCAGATAGATGTACACCTTCCTATCATATACAAATGTTATCTATACACCAAAGCCATCAATCCAGTTAAAGTGATAAGTAAACCTACAAGCCACACAGAATTATATATCATTACTATCATCATCATTTTCATGATTATTATTAATAATATTATTATTACCCTTTGAAAATATGGCCAGGCCACCCCCTAGAAACTACCACATTGATAATACATCCTTAAAAGTAGACTGGGGTCAGGGTTCTGAAAACATATGTTTACAGTAGCCTGACCTTTGACCACCATGTGTCTACAGTGGTGAGAAAACCATTCTACATTGGACATGGCATCCTGGTCAGAGGAGGTCATTGTTCCACTGTGCTCAGGTCTTATCAGCACAACCATTGAGTGAGTGCAATACTCTCTTCAGCATGTACCTAACCTGGCACTTGAAACAGCTTGAGACACCACAGAGGTTACATAGAGAAATAACAGAGAGAGCAAACAATAAGTCCTATACACACTATCTCAGAGCTTTTTAATCTCCTACGCTCTGTTATACTGTGATATATGCCTAGCTTGCAAGGCATCCACTGATGCCACATTGATGAATTTGTTTCACATCCACAAAACAAATAACATCAGAAATACCGATTCTAAGGACCTAAACTCCATCTTCAGCATAAACAGTACATGTTGAAGGAACTACGAGTGTATAAAGATTACCCCTTCTCTGGACAGCTTCCTATCCATCTGAGTCAAGGTTCAACCCTAATCCTATTCGAACATAGCTTGGAACATTGGATGGGAAATCACAAATTTACCCCTGGTTGGTACCTGTGTCACTAATGGACAGGGGCAGCTTGTGAACAATTGATGTGTGCAGGCATATATTATAACAGTAAAATTCCTTGGGGCATTAATGCGTGTCAGCAATATTTTGATAAATTTGGAGTAAGCTTAACTAGTCATAAAATGGTTCTTGGGCTAATAGCCTAGTAAAGACCTATTATTATTATTATTATTATTATTATTATTATTATTACAGATACATTATTATTATTACAAATACATGCTCACTCTCAATACTTAAAAACAACATATATCTAACTTCTACTATGGTCATTCAACCCCCTCAAACACTATTTTGTTCTCTAATGTTCTCCTAAAACATTTTAACAATTGTATCAATTGAAATTATTTTTACTTGGAGCCATGAAGAACACAGGAAATGCAAAAGAAAACCAGGTAGGAACTAAAATACAACTGCCGTTTTTGATGCATGCCTTATGAATGAGTTCCACTTCCTGGGGATCTGGTATGTAAATTTATTCCCCTTCAAGCTCAAAAGGCTTCATTGCAAATCCAAAACGACATGTAATGAAGACACAGTAAGACTAGGAAACGAATATTGTCTTAGAAATGCAAAAATTGATTAAAACCAACTAAAAAGATAAAACCTGACTGAGAAGATGACCAGAAACCTGCATAATAAGAATCTGATGTCTAAGGTACTGTTTCATTAAAACAATTGCTGAGGCTTTGACTCTCTTATTATGACTAATTATGCAGAATCCAGCCTTAACTACTGAATGAGAGACTGTCTGAATCTGTTTACTTAAAGGCTGTATGACAGAAATACTGTTGTCTGAGTAAGATAACTGAGAGAATGACAATAAAAACACTTTAGAAAAGAGAGAATACCTGATCATACTAATATTGACTTTTTTTCTTTTTGTTTAACTGCAGGAAGTATGATTATAACCTAAATATGTAGACTATAACAAAATATATATTGAAAATATTTTTTCTCTCTTTCCCTCACATGGATGGGAGTTTGGCATAATGGTTAAGGTGTTTACCTTGCATACACAAGGTGCAAGGTTTGATTCTGACATGGGGTAATTGGCTAGGCTTAAAATGGCCTAAAAGGACAGTTAGTCTAGTATTAATCTATGATTTATTCTTACTTCTATCTATAGGTGCCAATAACATAATTTGTGTGCATATCAGGCTGTTACAATAATCTGTATAACAACTAAAACAGGGAAGTTCTTTAGTTTAACAGACAGAAGGAGGGAAAGAGAAATATAGGAAGAATAACTATGTGACCAGGACAACTCTGGTTTAAAAGGCATGGCATATTGTAAATATCTGACCAGGATAACCCTGGTTTAAAAGGCATGGTATATTGTAAAGATGTGACCAGGACAACCCTTGTTTAAAAGGCATGGTATATTGTAAAGATGTGACCAGGACAACCATGGTTTAAAAGGCATGGTATATTGTTGTGTATTTTGTTTTATCTAACTGAGGATTTGAATACTAACACGCTGTTTACTAAATGTTTTATCAGAAGGTTTAAGTCATAAACAAAAAAATTATAAGCTATCTTTACACAGTACTATAATTGTATGTAGGTTAAAGCAAGAGACTAGGGATATGATGTAGCAGTGCTTTTTTAGGGAACTAGTTTGGTAAGCTTTGCCTGTATTGAATATAGTAACGTAAGGGGGATATCATGTTTTATACCTATACACAAAGAGAGTACACAACTTAAAAACAGAGGGAAATTTATAGTATACAACAAATTCTCATTATATTCCTCCAGTTATTTCTGGTCCAGGGATATGGCAGTTAGGCACAGGGACGGGACAGGAATAGTTCGATGCTTTCCAAAAATACTCTACAGCAACACATACAAAAATCATAAATACAAGTTAACACATACATCAGGCAAAACATACAATTTTTAACACATAAATGTGGGCAATTGAGACATGGAATGTTAAAGAACTCCAAAATAAAGAAAAAAGGAAATTGTTTCTGCACCTTACCTTGAAATCCAAAGCCAATCTTATATTGATGCAAGAAACGCATTTAACTACAGACCAATGGTCAGATATTGGTAAAAATAAGTGGATAAGACAAATTATATCATCAGAGGGTAAGACTAACAGTGCTGGTGTAGCAATAATAATCAAAAATCAATTTCAAGACAAAATACTTGAAATTAAGAGGGAAGTTGGTGTTATGCTACTTTCACCAACCCAGTATTACCAAATCCCATAATGGTGCTTAATATATATGCACCCTGTACAACCAACATCACTTTATTATGTCACTTTACCCAATCTTAAACCAAATTAAAGATCACTATATAATAATTGGAGGTGACTGGAACACATATCAAAACCCAGAAAAGGACAAATCTAACCCGACCAAATCTCATAATAAACAAGCTACAATAGTTCTAAATGAATTTAAACACGATTTTAAACCGTATGACCCCTTCAAGTATGGGAATAATGGCACTACAACCGGGAAGTTCACATTCTGTTCTCAATGCCACAAGATGTGGTCAAGAATAGACCACGTTTTAATCTCAGACATACTTATAAACATAGATCCCTCAATGGTCATACACACCAGATTTTTCTCAGACCATTCCAAAGTTACACTGCGTATCAACTGGGACAAAAGACTTACCTAGCAGATAGAGGTCACAACTGGTCTCTAAATCCTAATCTGCTTACCAAAACAGATATAATAAAAGAATTTGAGGACATATTAATAACATCACTTGTAAATGCCCCCACCTCACAAGTCCCAATGGACATAGCATGGGCGGCGGCCAAAGCACAAACCAGAGAAATACTCATCAAAAAATCAGCATATTATAAAAAAAATACAACTAAAAGAGGAACACACCTTGAAAGAGAAGATAGAACAACTTGAAAGAGAATTACTAAATAACCCTAATAATCAAATGGAAGGTGATCTCCTAAAAACACAGAGCGATCTGTATATGTTAAACAACAGAAATCTATCTTTTTATGAGGCAAGAATGTTAGCCAATTATCCAGAGGAAGCACAAATTCCCTCCAAAGCTTTGACCAGAATTATTTCACAGCATAAAACCACCTCAAATATAGTAGAAATAAATTACAGGGACAAAAACTATATAAGAAATGAATAAATTATCAAAAGTATTTGAGCAAATATATTCTCAAATATATGGAAAACAGGCATTACAAGCCTCTAGGGAAGAAAGGACTCTTTTTCTTCAAAAATTAAAATTTCCTAAACTATACTTAGAACAACAAAAAAAATTAACATACATATTTCTATTAATGAGATAATCACAACAATTAAACATTTGAAATCACACAAGGCCCCCAGACTGGATGGACTTACTTCAGAGTTTTACAAATCTTTCACTCCCCTTATTGCTAAAGTACTATATCATGTGCTGAGCTATATAATAAATAATAACATAAATGGTATTCACTTTAACGCCTCCAAAACTATTTTCATATTAAAAGAGCATGCAGATCCCAAAAACCAAGATAGTTATAGACCCATCTCCCTTTTAAATATAGATACAAAGATCCTAACTTTGATACTTGCAAACAGATTAAAAAAACTAATATAAAAAATAATTTCTCCAGAACAATCTGGGTTCACACCACAAAGACAGACCAGTGATAACACGCTAACAGTGGATACACTGATATCTTTTGCAAATCAGAAGAACATTAACATTTACTCAATGGCAGTAGATGCACACAAGGCATTTGATAGGGTCAACCTAGAATTCTTACTTCAAACATTACCTTATTTTGACGTGCCTAACAACTTTGTACAGATTATTCATATTCTCCATAGTAATCCCTATACATCTCTTTACATAAATAAAACATGGTCAAATAGAATTTCGATAAAAAATGGAACAAGGCAAGGATGCCCACTATCACCTTTTCTATTTAACTTATACTTAGAACCACTGTTTTTATATATTAAACAAAATGCTTATCATAATCCCCCCTCAATACATAACCTCAAAATATATCTTTCCGCTTTAGCAGATGATTTAAATATATATTTCACTACACCGAACTCCGATATGACCAAAATAATAAACGCAATTGAACAATTTTCCTATATGTTTAATTACAAACTAAACCTTAATAAAACTAGTATCATCCCTTTGAGGCTAAACAGGCTTATTTCATTGATACCACTTTTAGACACTATAAAATAACGGATGAAATTAAATACCTGGGAATCACTTTTTTTCAAAACAATAAGGAATTCTACCAACATAACATAACTCTTAAATGGCAAAGCATTATGCAAGACTGTACAAGGTGGAACAATTTTAAGCTTCCATTTCTGGCCAAAGTTTCTATAATTAAAATGAACATCCTAGAAACAAATTAACTACCTA
Organism: Protopterus annectens; assembly: GCF_019279795.1. NCBI lineage: Eukaryota > Metazoa > Chordata > Ceratodontiformes > Protopteridae > Protopterus > Protopterus annectens. Next base: position 1,675,142,094 of record NC_056743.1, read on the forward strand.
GACTAACATATATATTTATGACATCGCAAATACCTATACATAATAAATTCTTTAAACAAATTCATACCGCCCTATCAAAATTTATATGGGATCCTAAAAATACCAGAATCTCATACCAGAAACTAACACTCCCCAAGAACAAAGGAGGTCTGAGCCTACCAGATTTTAAAACTTATTACTCTATTATCCACACAAACAGAATACTGAGAATAGCAGAGTATAACCCGTCAACAAAAACTTGGTCACCGCCATGGGTGATAATATACTACAGATACATCAAATCACTAGGCATAAATCCCAAAGTACTTCCCTTTTTGAATAAAAAAGATCTACAAGCACACAAAATTATAGACCCTCTAAAACATTCTATAAACATAACACAAAATGTATTTAATTCCTTAAACCTGGGGCAAGCTCTGATAACATTACAACCCCTCCATAAAAATCCTAATTTAAAAATAAATAACAAGATGCTAGATTTAGATTCCTTTCCCCAATTAAAAGAAAAAAGAATACAAGATATCTACCCACTACTTAATTGTACTATCTAAGAAATGAGAAATAATCTGAATCTACCTAAGTCTTATGTCACAATGCTTAGACAAATCAAAGAGATGTGTTCCAGTTACCTCCAAAACCCTACCATACACGATAGTGACATGGAAAAATGCACTCTGCTCTGGGCGACTATCATCATGACAAAGAAAACTATAACACACTCATACAAAATGATAGGGAAAATCAAATTCCAGAAAGACCTCCTTTTCTCTAACTATTGGAGGAAAATACAACCATCTTTGGAAAACCACCAGATACAAAATGCAATTAACCTAACACTGAAAAGCACACCCCTTAAAAAACTGTTGTACACACAGCTTGTGATAAATAACAATGCATATTTCATACCTGCATTACTGCACAAATTAAATGCAACAAAATCACCGTACTGTCCACACTGCAAGGATCAGATAGCAGACTTAATGCATATATTTTGGAGTTGCAAATGCATCTATAAACTCTGGAATTCACTGAAATTGCAATGACAAAAAGTGGAATATCAATCATCAACACTTTCATGGGAATTTACCATATTACATATTCGCCCATCTAACTTCTCAGTAAAACAAGCAAACTCACTGATAACCTTATTCTCATTAATGAAAATATATACAAAGCCCTCAAATGGATAGACTCTATGAACATTTCTTGGGGGGGTGGGTTTAAGAAAGTGGCTATTAAACATCTATTGGCTCACAAAATAGTAATGGATAAAAGAAACAAAAACAGCAAAACTCGAGCAACTTGGGAACAAACCTTTAATATCATACTAGCATAAACCATCATGCACACTATAGAGTAACATGTTATAAGGGAACCTAGCAATATACCCACAAACTTACAACAAAATATGGTATTGCAAACATTAATGTATGTGTTGTCTTTATATTGTTTAAACTTGTTTGAGAAAGCATGTATGTATAATAGTGTAAATAGATTTGTTATATGACCTTCATGTTTCTATATTGACTACAATGTAAAACTTTCTCTTATGGCCATGATGTAAATATGAACATTTTTGTGTCTTTTATAAATGCAAAATTAAAATAAAAATTATTGAAAAAAAAAGAAATTGTGTTTACTTAATAATACCTGCTGCATATAACTACACTGAAATACATATTAATCTTATGTGTTCTATTGTAATATTATATTCTTGGAGTTTTTCTCCCTGGGCCTCTGCTGAAAATGGGGTACTAGTCCAGTTGTTAGACACTCCCAGTAAAGAAATGTAAAATAAATAAATAAATTATTAATATTACGGTGTTGGTTTCCTAGCATTATAGCTTGAATCCCAGTTGTCTGCTACTATTTCAATTGTTCTTACTTCCATTTCTGATACTACTGTCCAGGTAGGGCTGCTTCAGCAGGACATTGTAGAGAACAAGGAACATTAGCCAGTGGTTCTGCTTTTACCCCTCCAGTTGTCACTGCCTTGGGAGGGATAGGAAGCCCACATTTTGGGAGGCAGAGAGCAGCCAATTCACCCACAACACCATCTACACTGATGGTATTAACCCTTTTGGCATGCCAAAGCTAACCCTCTAACATGCCGGGGGTCACACAAAGATGTGGTTAGAAAGCTGCTCCCATTTATTTATTTATTTTGTTTATTTATTTAACATTTGTTTACCAGGAAAGTCCAGCTTGGAACAAAGCCAATTTTCAGTGGAGGACCAGGAAGAAATGCTCCAGATGCATGCCTTTGTAACATGGGAGGAAACAGGAACACCTGCAGGAAACCCACACAAATGCAGGGAGGACGTGCCGACTCCACACTGAAGGCACCCCGGCCAAGAATCAAACTGGAGACCCTCTTGCTGTAAGGTGACAATACTACCACTGCAGCACTGCACTGTTCATTTATATGATCATGTTGCATGAGCCATTATATTGTTACCATACACAACACTAGTATAACTAGTAATACTCCTGTACTTCAGTCATATGTGCTCAGCATATCCCTATGCCCATGCCAAACATGCTGAGCCTCAATCCCCCCCCCCCAGCTCATGCCAACTCCAGTAGGTGCCTGATGTCAGGTCACCAAGTTTGGTGTCAGGCCATCATCCTTCTCTGCCATTAGGGCTAACTGCATGTGGCACAGAATACAGAATGATTTAAAAGAGGAAAAGAAAAATAAGAAACGCTTGTAGGGAAACTGTGCAATCTCAAACACAAAGATGTAATATGCATCCAAAAGTGTAGTGAAGTCAAAATCATTTACATTCATGCTTTGTCTGTAACCCCTTTAGGGTAGCACTATAGCTCTGACATTTCATTTTAAAAATATACCTAACCCGAACATTGGCATTTCCATCAGTGAAGTGTGGATTTTATTTGAATCATGAATGTCAGGCAAATGGTCATAAAATGCATTGCATGTGTACATAAATAAACACTGAAGCAGGTGTCTTAAGCCTTGTGCTAACATTTTGTGAACAGAGAATGGTTATCATACAGTGACCTTTGTAATGTGTATCACTGTTATATTGCCACAGGTGCTTGTCTCTTGCTAAATAAAATAATGGCACTAGTTTTGAAATATGAAAAAATTGTTTTAGGCAGCTTGGGATCTCATGCACAGTATCTCTACAATGCCTTTGGGTAACAGTGATGTCTGTAATATTCTATCATAAATATCACTGAAGCTGCCATTTCTGTCACTGAAGAAGTCTAGATTTCATTTGAATCAGAAAAGGCAGACAAATGAATTGTACTGTTCAGCTGTTTTTCAGAGACTGCATTACATATGGATATGCAAAGACAAGGCAGTCACACAAGGGTATTTGAGTCATTTTTTTTAAGTAAAAATTATTTATATTGTACAATGACCTTTGGAAAGTTTATTAATTGTAATACAGTTGGGGTCCTTACTTCTAAGAGACATCTGCTGCCAAGATTTAAAAAAATGCCTGTTTTGTCCAGTTATGAATTATAGGGTGCGCGGGGGGATCATAGCTCTGATGAAGGTATATAGGGCTGGAATTCTTGGTGGTTAAATGTAGAAACAAAGTAGCCAAGATGTTTGATATTGGAGAGAAGTGCACATTTAAAAGAAAGAAAACTAACTCCACAACTCCAGATACCCCAGCCGTTACCTAAAAAAATGAATAAATCTATCTATCTATCTATATATATATATATATATATATATATATATATATATATATATATTTAGATATAGATATATGCATATATATATATATATATATATATATATATATATATATATATATATATAAACACACACACACACACACACACACACACACACACACACACATATATTTTCATTAACAGTAACAGACAAAAACTAAATCTATATTGTAATATAAGGTATTGGTTAAGTAATATGCTTGCCATATTTATGCATGTAATGTAATCAAAAGTGTATACATGACTTATGCACAGCTGACCACTGTTGCAATCACCTCATTTTTATAATAACTCAAGAGGCCATCGAGAAGGAGGGAAAACAGTAACACCAAGCAAAAGGGGCTGAAAATCATTATGGCTTTAATATACTTACCGAGTAATTTGACAGTTTTCAACAGCATGGTGAAAAGATTGGACCTGAATATAGCACTGACTAACTTTTCCTAGTATTTGGCAAGTTTTCTGCGCCTGTGCAAGACAGGCTTATTCAGAGAAAGTAATAGTTTAGAAGAAGAAATGCAGAATGGACTGAATTGAGAAACATTTACACAGAATGGTGGAAGGGTGACAATAAATCATATTCTCGGTCTCAAATTCTAAACAACGACAGAACTATATGGAACCAGAACATTAACACAGGGACTGCATAGCAGGATGATAAAGGGATGGTTGAACACTTCAAGGTTTACCAGCCCAGGCGACAATTATTTATTTTATTTTGTTAACCAGTATAGAGCACTGATCCTATTGGACCTATTTCAGTTGCAGTCAGGGAAACATAATAGCTATATGACATTATATACAGAATGAATAACAATGTAATGTATAAATAAACTGCATACAAAATGCATATCATAGGTGGCTTGATGGTATAAAGACAATAAATAAATAAATTATATACAGAGTGACTACAAAACACAATAAATGCATGCATTATATGCCGAGTGGAAATCAGTGTTGGCATGCTGAAAAATCACAATCATAAATAGAGTCAGAGCAGGGTGTGTAGACAGAAGAAGGGTATGAAGAGATTAAGTTATATAACCAGGTAGACAGTAGTGACATTTTTCTAGAGTCTTGAAATGTGATTTTATTTCTAATAGGAAAATGGGGTAATAGGAATGTTTTTTTTCTGACAGGAAAATTGAGTAATAGGAATGATCTTTAAAAAAGAAGGAATAGATTTCCACAGTTTGGGACCAAGGACCGAGAAGGCATGGTCTGTACTTTGAAGCCTAGTTTGGGCGGTTTGGGGGGCAGGGCATGTGTGGTTAAGATAAGATGTACAGTAGATAAGGTGCAGTCTGTTAGCCCCAAACTTCATAATGAAGACCACTAATTATCACACACAGAAATGAAATTTTACATGGGTCTGGCTACTTCCTTGTCAGTAAGAAATACTGTCTCATTGATTTGTTTCTGAATCTTTTCAGCCTCAGACACTTCACTGGTTTTGTGCAGGAGCTGCGGAAAACAACTGGGGTTATTCCCCTCCATAAAATTAACTCTGCTACTGCAACTCTAGACTAATAAGACTTACCAGCCTTATCTCTAAGATAATGGAATGCAACACTGTGGAAGTCATAAACAAAAAAATATTGGCAGCTTACAATCCCTCAACCAAAACCAATTTGGTTTTGTGAAAGGAAGATCCTGCCTGCTTATCCTAGTAGATTTCTTTGAAAAAGTCACCATGACATTATATGAAGGCAAATCAGAATAAACCACTTACTCTGACCTGGTCAAGGCCTTTGATACCATTCCATACTTGGGCATTATCAGCAAACTACTCAAACTAAATGTAAACACTTGCATAACTTGCTGATATACTAAACTGTCTCACAACAGAATCCAGTCATTTAGCATCAAGGCTACTCTCTCCTCATAGCAGCTCGCTACTATTGAGGGTCCCCTAAATCTCAGAACTAGGGTTGCTTCTATTTAGTTTTTACTTCTCTGATGTCAAGGCCTGTATCACAGGTCTTTGTCTAATCAGTCATGTAGATAATCATAGACTTCGATCTACAGAAGACTCACAAATCCTCTATAAAGGCCTAACATGCACAGACTTACTGTACCAGGAAAACTGTCTAAAACTAAATGATTAAAAGTATAGTTGTGTGTCCTTTGGAAAACACTTACACACATGCACCTTACACATAATTGGCAGCCCCATTAAAATCAGCACAGTTATTGAATCTATGTGATTGTCACTGTTGATGTGACACACTGACCCCTTGTGCAAAAATGTGAAAAAGGGGTTGTGAATGGATGGATGGATGGATGGATGGATGGATGGATGGATGGATGGATGGATGGATGGAATAAGAGCCCGCACAGTTGTATAGCCAATGAACTCTCCTCTGATCATCATAACATCATATATGTGCTGTGATTAAAAAATCCTTTTACCTTTCCCTGGCAATGACTAAAATATATCATCTAGGTCCAAGGATATTATCAGCCTTTTCTACCTCACTCTTATTAGGCCTGTAAAGAAATATAATTTACATTTTCAGCAGGTATTTGCCTAGACATATGCTCCATCTTGATGAAAACATCACTAATCATTCTTTGCTAGGATAATCAAGGGCCTGAATTCCATAAACAAAAATTCTTAAAGTTATGACAATCTTTTCCTTTTAGTCTTGCTCTTAAAAGGGGATGCCACCTAGGCAACAAAGCCTCAAATGACTCTGCTGTGCATTACCTCCTACATGTTTTCAAAGCTGTAACAAAAAATAAAGCATAATCTTTATCTGCAACATAAACAGAATCTTCTGATGGGATAGATAGCCCCCTGAAGGAGTCCCACTCCTATGAGACAGACTTCCTTTTATAATAAACAAAGTTTAGGTATCTTGAAAAAGCTCAGCACCAGGCTGAGCAAAAGTGCTTGAGGAGACTGTTGTTTGTTATTAAAGCAAGAAAGTTTTATGTAAGTTGCAGCCTTTCATTTTCTGCCTTGCGGAAGAAGAAATATCAGCATTTCATCAACTTTTTATTCTGGGCTTCCAGAGCCAGCTTCCAGGTTGTGGATCTGCTTTGCTTTATTGGTGCTTTTCACTTGTTCTTGGTTTTCTGTTTGGGAAGTCATAAATGCACCCAGCTCTGTCTCTTAATTTCCTAATGGAAAGATGTATCAAGTAATGGAAGTTGCAGAGGCTATGCTACAAATGTTCTTATCTAATCATCTTCCTAGGAATAGCCCGTGAACATTTGAACCTGTCTCTTTTTGGGAGCAGCTGCAAATGTACAAGCTAGTCAGTACAGTTTTAAACATAGGAAGATAAAGTATGAATATGCAGAACATGCCCAAATGATTATACAAAGCAGAATAACAAGAAAGAATCATGCAAGTGGAACTTTATGTGAGACATATACCAGAAAACAATGAGAGATCAGATCAATGCAAAGTTAGTCATTCACTCAAGCAAAAATGCACAGACACACATATAGCAACAAAATGCTTGAAAGGATCTTTGTGGCAATGTATATGCATCCATAGGTGCATCCAAATTCCCACTGCTATCAAAGAAAAAAGCAAAGAGATAATCCTAAAATGCAATTAATCACATCTGTATGCCAACCGTAATGAGGTCTTCTGTTCTTTTTAACTATGTGAAATAGGAAGGCCAGCACTGGGACCACATATAATGAAGCTATTATCCCAGAGGCAGTCCGAGGACAAGATGACATAGGTCAGGACATACAATCAGCATAGGCAAGGGTGCACAGTGTAGGATCACATCTGAGGTACAGATCAACAGAAAGCAGGACTGTATTTAGGATGTAGCCAGAATATTTGAAATTATGTCAACTATGCATTCATACCTCTCAACCTCCAAACATTGAAAATGGGTACAAAGGCTCTTGAAAAGTAGGATCATCCAGCCAAATACCTCGGCATCTAATTTTCATAAAATCTGAATACCAAATAAGTTACAACTGTCCCTGCTACCAGTAGGAATATGAGATACTGGTCATAAACAAGTTTAAAATAAGACAGAGAAAATGATGGGAAAATATAAATACCTTATCAAGAGACATAGTGGAATCTGTAGACTTTAATTAACTGTATTGCAAAATTCTACCACACAAGGTCATTTATTACTGCTTCAGAAAAAGGATGATGTAAGATGTATGACCTCTCTTAAAAGGACTGATATTGGTAGTATTTTGGTCATGTAGTATAGTTTTCTGTACTAGACAGCTTCAGTAATCACAAGTGATGATAGGAAATTCAGCAAATTGTGTGATGGGGTAAATCAAAACTGAAAATAAAGACATACTGCAAAAGTAGGTATATCATGTGCAGGGGAAAATCAGGTGTGAAAACAAGAATGTTCCTGCAAATTAGGGACAGCTAAGAGGTCAGTTTGCAGTGCATGCAGATAAAGTGCAAATGAAACCATGCAACCAAATGAGGCAGTAATGACGCACTAGGCATGATTCAGTGGGTTGCAGTTCTTAGCCATATGCGTAACGTGTTATGTGTCTTATAGTTTGACTCTACAATGAAACATAGAACATGAAAAATATCAGAAATGCACTTTGGCAAAATGCTATCTGTGACAGCACTCATTGCTTAACAGCACTTAATTGGATGAGCTACTTTGGGCAGGCCTGTGATGCAGATTTGACCAGGAAGAATTAATGCAGGCTATGTCCAAGGGCTCAATGACACAAGTATGTACACTGCTCAGACTTGTATCATGATTCCCAATAGAAGTTGGTGTGCATCAGGATTCAACTCTAAGTCCAGTTCTGTTCATACTGATGATGGACTGCATTAGCAAACAGATTGGAAGGGATAGATAAAAAAGCTGTAGTATGTAGACAATGCAGCACTGGAAGCAGACTCTGAACAGTAAGTTCAGCAACTGACAGAAGAATGGAACGCAAAGCTGAAAGCACACAGGATGAAATTGAGTACAAATAAGACAACTGTAATGGCAGCAAATGTGGGAAATCAGAACATGTTGAGAACTGAGATAAACGAGAAAATAGTGGAACAGTTTAACAACTTCAAGTATCTGTGAGGGGTGGTTTAGGATAAGGGAAGTCTGAATGAGGTGGTGAAAGTTAAAATTAAACGGGCTACAACCAACTGGCACAGACTGTCAGGGGTAGTGTATGACAAGAATACCAAAAAAGTTGAAAAGTAAGGTGCACAAAACAGTGTTGCAACCAGTACTACTGTGTGGTACAGAAACCTGGGCAGTGAAAGCAGTTGAGAAAGTTAGAGGTTATACAGATGAAGTGCCTGGAGAAGGGTGGTAGGTTGCACACTACTGGACAGATGAAGGAACAAGGACATTAAGGCAGAATCCTAAGTAGCTCCAGTTGCACAGAAGGGCTAAGATAGCAGATTACTGTGATTCGGGCACATATGCAGGAAGACAGAGAACAGGCCGGTGGAGAAAATTTGGGGCAGTCAGGAAAATGGCAAGAGGAAATGAGAGCAAGGAGGTGGCTGGATTATGTGAGAGAAAACTTTCAACAATCAGGCATGACTATCGAAGAAGATAGGAAAAAGGCATTTAACTGAGAGAGAAAGAGAGAGAGAGAGAGATAAGTGAATGTTGATGTGACACACTGACTTAAATAGAAAAATGAGAAAAAAAGGGAAATGATGATGATGATGATGATGACGTAATTGTTCTTTCAGTGACTAAGCCTGGTACAATTGCACATTGTTACAGACATTTACAATGCTGAAAGCTTAGACAGCAGATAACATGCCATAGCATGACTGATTAGAAGATAAGTGACTGCTTCCATGTAATTTGTAGTGTAGTAAAAAAGTCTGCTGGACATATATCACCAACATGCTGAACCTAAGGAAATGAGTGGTGCCACTGATCAGCTAGGGATGTAATAAGTATATTGCATGCAGCTATTTTATGAAGACTTTCAAGTTTCATAATAGTATATTTCTGCATATGGAAAAGCATATTTGGTTCTCTTGGCTATGCATGCTGTGATGACCCTCCACTGGACCAGTAATCAAGGAGCTTCAATCCTCACCACTGGCAATAGTGGAGGATGTTCACTGAGAGGATGACAAGAACACACACACAGTATTTCCAGATGCAGCTCTCTGCATCAAGTGCAATTTCTCTTAAGAGAACCCAGAGACCACAGTCAGTCCAGGGATGGTTTCTCCCTCTTCCCCAGATCTCCAATAAGACTCCCCACTGACATAGCCATAGAGTTGAAATCTCAGCTGAGTAACCAAGCCAAGACCTTCAGCACCCTCCCCATCCATCCAATCCTTTGTATCTCTGCCCAAGTAGCTGACACACACACTCTTTGAGGTTTGATTTACACACACACACACACACACACACACACACACACACACACACACACATATCTGGGAAAGGCTGGCACAGGTGTACTAGCTATGCCACCTTATGCCCAGACTATAAGGTAGTTTCCATTGCCACATTCACTCCATATCAGCTAATTTAAGACCTTTAACAAAGGGTGTCCAATTTTAATGTGTAATATTAATACTAATATAAATGGTAATCTGACCAAGATCAAGGCCATTAGGAGTGGCACAAACAGTGTCACCAAATAAATATGCAGGTACTCTCAAAACTTAAATATCTCTACACAGATCAGCCACAATGAAAAGTTTAAACATATTTAATAATATTAACAGTGACATCAGAGTTCAAAACCACAGGAAATATTTAAAATAACATTGCAGTACAGGCTCACACAAATAAAGAAAAACAAAATCTGAACTAATCTTCACTATATTCCTGAATGTATCTAAGAAAGTTATATTGACTGTTCCTAGAAACGTACTTCATTAGAGCAAGGCAGATGTGATGAATGGTTCTTGTTATCAGACCCAAGACTGAATACAGAATGCTGTGCTTCACTAAAAACTTCTCAAATTGATATCTGACATATTACTGCTGGGATAGCTTGCAGAATGACATCATTTCTTGTCATCTGACTTCTAGATCCCAAGCATTTAGCATCTACCTGTAAAAATATACAGACAAGGGCTTTTGCTCAGACCACTGGCAGATGCTGGAAGTCATAAAACAATTGCATGCCTTCATGCTTCAAAAGTAGCAATTAGGTCACTCCAAGGACAATACAGAAAGCTTCCCAGTGCAGACTTTGTGTCTTCAGATGCATTGAAAACTTGAAAGATAGCCTCTTTATTGCATAGCCTATAAAGTAATTTAATTTCAGATATTTTTCTGAAGTTTGCTGGACTGAGGTTAACCCTCCAGTTTCCTCTGCTAAGCATATACATTGAAACAGTTACAATAGTGCAGGTACATTTCTGTTCTCTTACAGTAGGGATCACTGTGTTTACATTTCAAACACATCATTCTATATCTTTTCAACACACATCTGTACAAGCATTTTGATATACACATGACATACAGATCTAAAACATTTGTAACACAAGTATCGTCTTTAAATCTTTCAATATTCACAAATGACATATAATTATTTACAAAATTCCTACTAGCTGTGCTGACAGTATATCCTTTCATCAAACTTCTTCCCTGCTTTAAAGACTCAACCTAGTTTTTCAAGTGACCCTTGAGAACCATTGCTTGTGAGGGATGAGCCTATCTGGGAATATATTACTCCATTCCCTGTATTGAGATTCCAGCTGCCTTGGCATTGCTGACCCCAGTACAGTGCTGCACTGTCATATCATATGCCTACAATCCTAGGCTTCATCATAGTAACTTGGGATTTTACTAGATCCCTGTAGCCATATATCCTCCTCAGACTCCTCCTGCCTCCTACTGCAAATACTTAGCACCAGGGCTTCCCTATCATGGTAAGATTTCATCATGTTAACATGGCACAGTTTGTGCCCCTGCCTCCTGCCAAACAGTTCTACCATGTAGTTAACATCATTGACCATCCTTACCACTTTGAAGTGTCCTGCCCAAGCTGCTAGCTGCTTGTTGTGTCTGACAGGAATGTGAACCATAACCTGCTGCCACACTGCATACTCTCTCTAGCACAAGCATGCCTGCCATACTAGACATTTTTCTGTTGTTGGGCTTCTACCAGGTTCTCCTGGCCAAGACCATGAGCCTTGTCCTGTGGTTTAGGTCATATGCCACAACAGCTTCCTTATAGGATTCACACTCACCTTCCCAGTCACCACAAATCATATCTAGAGCTCCCCTCACCCTATGCCCATACAGCAACTCAAAAGGTGAGAAAGCTGTGGATTCCTGGGGCACCTTTCTGTAAGCAAACAAGAGATGGGGCAAATATCTGTCCCACTCCCTCTTAAACCTGTCTGCAAATGCCCATAGCATGGTCTTTATTGTAGAATATAACCTCCCCACCCGACCATTAGTCTGGAGATGGTAGGGGGTGGTGCATCATTCGACAGTGCTTTCAAAAACAAGCCAGCAAGTCTGACATGAAACTAGCACCTCTGTCAGTCAGTATTTATTTTGGGAAACCTACACTGCTGAAAATCTCTAACAAAGCATTTGCCACCTTTTCTGCCTCAAAGGAGGACAGAGCCACCACTTCAGGGTATCTGGTATCATAATCTACAACCATTAGGATATACTTCTTCCCTGTGAAACTTGGGGTACTCAGAAGCCACACAATATCCATTGCTACCATTAGAAATGGCTCCTCATTCACAGGCAAAGGCATCACAGGAGCTTTGACCTTGTCTCCCACCTTGCCTACTTTTTGGCACTGCTCACAGGTCCTGCAGTACCCTATTACATCCCTGGAAATTACAGGCCAATAAAAGTTCTGCATAATATGTCTCTTTGTATGCTTTATGCCCATATGACCTACAAAGGGAATGTCATGGGCTATGGCTAGAAGTGCCAAACAGTAGGCTCTGGGCACTGCCAACTGCTGTATTCTCTCACCCTCTAGCCATTCCTCAGGGGTCAATTCCCTATACAGTAACCCTTTGTCCCAGTATGCAGATTCCCCTTTTCCTAGAGAATCAGATGCCTCACTGGCTACCTCTCTCAAGCCTTGTAATGTAGGGTCTGAAATCTGAACCTGACACAACTCTCTCTATGTAACCCTTCCCAGCTCCCCTTCCTCAGGAAGTCTTGTATACTCTGACAGTGGTGCCTCACTTTTACCTGGGTGCTACTACTCACTTCTGCCCTTGCAGTCACTCTATCCAAGGGAACATCAGTAGCCACAAGCAGCTGTATCTCACCTACAGTCTCACGGCTATAGGGTAGCTCAGTCTAAGAAGTAACCACCTCAAAAGTACTGGCTTCAAGTGTGAAGTCTGCCTGGGTCTTCACCAGGCTACCAGACCTGCATGCCTGTCTCCAAGCCTGACTGAATGTCACTGAATGCATACAAGTTACTGCCTTATCAAAAGCATTCCCTATTAGGACATCTGTAAGGATATCCTGAAACACACCAACTTGCTTGCTTCCTTTTCCACCCTCCCAATCAAAGTGAAAATGATCCAAAGGTATTGGGAATGGGGTTCCGCCTAAAGTTCTGACTGGAGTAGACTGCCCAGGCAAGTACTGCTCCTCTTTAACCATTGCAGGCTTCATGATGTCTAGGCCAGAGGCTGTGTTTCTCTTAGCAGTGGCCTGTTTCCCATCTACTAAGACAGGATATAACCTCTTGTGGTAGTTTGGCACCTTTGTTGTCTCCACACATCTTACCACTGGCATTCTGTCATTCCCACTTGCTGACTCCCCCCTTTTGTTTCCCACCTTGCCTATGTGGACATTTATATGCTACATGGCCAACCTGGATACATTTAAAACATTTAATCCTTGATCCGGGCCATGTACCTGAACTAGTGGCTTTCCCTCTTACTAGTGGACTCTGTTGGGGTGGCTTAGGATGCCCACCATAGGTTCCTTTATACCCATGTGCAGCATCGGGTATTATTTTCCTGTGCAGTGATGTCCTGCTTGCTAAGTGCAGGTCTCTCTTTTTTCCAACTCATCTGTGGTATTGCATTCCCTATCTGCCAAGCAGATTCTCATCTCCTCAGGTAAAGTGATAAGGTCCTGTTACCTCACCAAAAGGTCTGCCAGCTCTTCAAAAGTGGTGACCTGACACCCACTCACCCGTCTATGAAAATAAGTGCTTAATTCAGCAAAATAATCACACACACTTTCATCTGCCTTGCATCTATGCTCACAAAGCATTTTTTCTATAAGCTTCAAGTGTTAACTTAAAGTATTCCGATAAACAATTCTTAACTGTATTCTAATTTAAGCAATCAGTATCAGACAATTTAGAAACAGCAGTAACAGTTTTACCATGGAGTAAGGGGATCAGGAACCCTACCCAGAGTCCTTGATGAAGATTATACTGTTTACAAACCATTTCAAACATATGAATAAAACTAACAAAATTATCACCCTCTATAAATTTTGGGAGAAATTTACTGACCTTTATTGCTTCTGGGGTTTGGTTATTCCCTTCCCCATTACCTCCATGTCCCTGGCAAAGAGTCAGCATCTTCTTTTCATGTTGCCTCTGCCTCTCATTTTCTTTGGCTTCCAAATTCCTCAGTCTTTCTCCTGATTCTGCTTTGACCTCCAAACACCACAGTTTCTCTGCTGATTCTATTTCCAAACATTTGGCCTCCAGCTCAAGTCTCTTTAACTCCAGATGGATTTTTAAGTCCTCTGAGGAAAAATTTAACTGCCCATTTTCTGAGAGATGTACCTCCCCAAGGCCAGTCTGGCTGTTTTCCTGGTTGCTGGTCTGTGATGCAGCTGTGGTTAAGGCTGCAAATATTTCTCCTTTAGTCAGGTTGGCATGCCCCAGTCCTTTGTTTTGGCACATCTCAGCCAACTGGTTCCTTGTCAGTTTGCCATAAATTTTTGCTGAGATTCTTGCCTGATCTCCCTGACTACCTAAGCTAACAAAAATAAATAAAACTATTGTGATATGAAATGTTGAATGTCTATCATGTGGCTGCTTGAGAGTATAAACCCCTTCCTAAGTGACCACTGTTTACAGGCTACAGGAGTTCAATATCCACACCACTGAATCCCAGTATGTGATGTGGTGATCCCACCACTACCAACTAAATGTTATGACCCCCCAATGAACCAGTAATCAAGGAACCTCAGTCCTCACCACTGGCAACAGTAAGGGATGTTCACTGAGCAGATGACAAGTACACTCGCAATATTTCCAGATGTAGCCCTCTGCATTAAATGCAATTTCCATTAAGAGCACACAGAGACCACGGTCAGTCTGGGGCTGGTTTCTCCCTCGTCCTCCAGATCTCCAATAAGGTTCTACACTGGCACAGCTACAGAGTTGAGATGCCAGCTGAGTGACCAAGCCAAGATCTCCATCACCCTCTCTGTCCAACCATTGCTTTGTGCCATGCCAAGTAGCTGACACTCACTCTTTGAGGTTTGATTTACACACACACACACACACACTCACACACACACACACACACACACACACACACACACACACACACACACACACATGGGAAAGGGTGGCATAGGCTTACCAGCTATGCCCCCTTCTTCCCAGGCTATGGTAGTTTCCACTGCCACCAGTCACTCCTTGTCAGCTACTTTAAGACCCTTAATAAAGGGTGTCCAATATTACTGTGTAATATTAATATTCATACAAATGGTATTTTGACCAAGATCAAGGCTATTAGAAGTGGCCTACACAGTGTCACCAAATAAACATGCAAATACTCTCACAACTTAAATATATCTACACAGATCAGCCACAATGAAAGGTTTAAACATATTTAATAATAAATAATAAAAGAACAAGACAATACTAACTAAATATTCACAGTGACACCAGAGTTCAAAACCACAGGAAATATGTAAAATGACATTGCAGTACAGGCTCACACAAATAAAGAAAAACAAACTCTAAACTAAGCTTTGCTATATTCCTGCCTGTATCTATGAGAGTTATACTGTTCTCTAGAAACCTGCTTCATTAGAGAAAGGCAGATCTGGTGAATGCTTTTTGTTGTCCGGCCCAAGACTGAATAGAGAATGTGCTGTCTCACTAAGAGACTTCAGTTCCTGGATGTTCAGTCTCCACTCATACCTGCGATACAAGGATTGCCCAAAATCCATAAGGATAGGGTGAACCCCCCTTTGAGACCCATTGTTGCAGGTAGAGGGTGGAGTACTGAACCATTTTCGTTATATATTGAATATAGACTTAGACCAGTAGTAAATAATAACATTTATATATTAAAAGATACTAAGCAGTTCCTATTGGACCTTTATAGGTATCTAGGCACTAAAGTGGAACATGAAGAATATACTTTTGTTACGATGGACGTCCAGTCTCTATTTACTGTCATACCTAATTCTACTGGTATAGATATGGTTAATAGCTATCTAAAAAGGACTTCCAATTTTTCAGAGGCTACTATAGAGCTTATAACAAGTTTCCTGGAAGTGGTTTTAGAATCTAATATATTTTGCTTTAATAAGAAAATTTTCTTGCAAAAGGATGGCGTGGCTATGGGCACATCATGTGCCAATAGCTACGCCAACCTGGTTATGGCTGAATGGGAGTACATGTACATGTTTAAAATGAACCAGTTCAATAAATTAGTTTCTTTTTATAGGCGTTTTGTAGACGATTTATTTTTCTTATGGACTGGTACCTCCCAAGAATTGGTTGAATTTGTTAGAGATATGAACTGTTCTACCAACTTTCTGAAATTTACAGTTGAATCTTCTACAGTAAAAATGCCATTTCTGGACATATTTGTTGAAAAGTTAGAAAATGGGATAATTAACACTGGTCTATACAGAAAGCCATGTCATAAGAATATGCTACTCCATCGAGAAAGCATGCATCCAGGATATGTATACCGAAATATAATTCGGGGGCAAACAATGAGGTTGTCCAGATATACCCCTAATGATATGGAATACGATGAGGGATTATCTAATTTGAGACAGAGGTTAAAAGAACGTGGTTATAAGGATTTAGATTTAAATAGTAGTATGATAGATTCTTACCAACTAAGAAATGGAGCAGCTGCCCCTTATTTTTCAAATTTTTCAAATCATACACCGGAGCATTTAGAAGTACAAAACACTACAGATAAGAGAAATGTACTTGGTTATCCAATTTTTTATACATCTGATGTAGGAAGCATAAAAGATATTATTAGAACACACTGGCATATCTTGCTGGTAGATCCCAAAATCAAGCCACTTATAGGAGACAATCCAAGGTTCATATATAAGAATAAAAAGAACCTTAAAAGACTGTTATGTAACAGGTATGAGAATGACCTTGAGAAATTTGAAGGGCCTAACATCACATTACCATGTAACTCATGTAATTTTTGTACGTTTATAGACACAGAAGAAATTTTTATTCATCCAACAGGTTTAGGTAGTTTTAGAGCGTTTACTACAGGGAATTGTATGTCCCAAAATGTGGTTTATTTGGCCCAGTGTATAACGTGCCCTGCATTCTATATTGGTAAAACCAATAGAAGCCTTAGGGATAGGATGCGGGAGCACGTATACCATATTAGAAAGGGGACAATTACTAATGCCTTGGCTAAGCATGTCTTAGATAATGGACCAGATCATTCCTTTAGATTTAGGATTTTGGAAAGGACATGTGTTAATGTCAGAGGGGGAGATATAAGCACATTTACAGAATCCAAAGAAACAACGTGGATTATAAAGCTGAGAGCCGATAGAGCCCCCGGTTTAAATGGAAAAGTACCAATAAAACCCTTTTTAAAAATGAGAAAAATTAAAATCAGAAACTAATGAAATATTAAAAGGTGCTTCCTTAAATATATATAGGTATTTGAAATTAATATATATATATATGTAAGGGATGTTTTATCATGTTAGGAATATATAGCACACTATTTACTATTTTAGAAATACATAGCATATTTTCATGCATTAAAAGATGTATGCATGTTTTATGTATAGTTTTTAAGTTATTGTTTTTAAAAGTGTTTTGTTATAATAAATTGTGCAATACAGATGTTTTTATGAAAAATGAAATATTAGTAGAGCTTTTTGAATATAATTGAATGAAATGTTAGTATAACTTGAGTGGATACAGTCTGATTAATTAATCATGTTTAATTAAATGTAATTAAGTGTGTTTTCCCGCCTTATAAAGTATTTAAACAATATGTACGATCTCATAACTCAGGTCTGATGAAGCTTATGCCGAAAGCGCTAACCTGAGGTGCACCAATAAAAGTTCTATTTGTTCTTTACCTATGTGGATTATGTCATCTTGTTCTATCCAAAGGATTTGATACAACGAACTGCTATAAGTTTTGACTTTTTTAGCTGAACAGCTGTTAATGGTATTTTTGGTCTCCTTCATTGTATTGCTCACGCCGCTGATTATTTGTATTTATATTTGGACATTCTATTTGCTTGCAACAGCGAGGGCATTAACTCCGTGTGTTTTTTTACATATAATACTAACTAAATATTCACAGTGACACCAGAGTTCAAAACCACAGGAAATATGTAAAATGACATTGCAGTACAGGCTCACACAAATAAAGAAAAACAAACTCTAAACTAAGCTTTGCTATATTCCTGCCTGTATCTATGAGAGTTATACTGTTCTCTAGAAACCTGCTTCATTAGAGAAAGGCAGATCTGGTGAATGCTTTTTGTTGTCAGGCCCAAGACTGAATAGAGAATGTGCTGTCTCACTAAGAGACTTCTCAAATTAATATCTAAAATATTACTGCTGTAATAGCTTGCAGAATGACATCATTTCTTGTCATCTGACGTCTAGTTCCCCAGGCTAAACCCCCATTGCTGAAGTTGGCAATATTTAGCATCTACCTGTAAAAATATACAGACAAGGGCTTTTTCTCAGATCTTTGGCAGATACTAGAAGTCATAAAACAATTACATTCCTTCATGCTTCAAAAGTAGCAACTAGTTCACTCTAAGGACAATACAGAAAGCTTCCTAGTACAGACTTTGTGTCTCTGGCTGCATTAAAAACTTGAGAGTTAACCTCTTTATTGCATAGCCTATAAAGTAATTTAATTTTAGATATTTTTCGAAAGTTTACTGGACTGAGGTTAACCCTCCAGTTTCCACTGTTAAGCATATGAATTTAAACAGTTACAATAGTGCAGGTACGTTTCTGTTCTCTTTCAGTAGGGCACACTGTGGTTGCATTTCAAACACAGCACTCTTCAAGTACCTTTTCAACCCACATGTCTATACAAGCATTTTGATATACACATGGCATACAGTTCTAATACATTTGTAACAAAAGCATTTTGTACTAATCTCTTGTATAAATCATTTCAATATTCACCAATGACATATACTTATTTGCAAATTCCAGCTAGCTGTGCTGGCAGTATCTCTTTTAATCACATGTGCATTCTTTAACATTGCACTTCTCCATAATGAAGTGGGTACCATTGATTGTGCAGTAGCAATGAAAGTCTCACCTGATCCTCAGTCATAGATGCATGTGAATAGGAATGGCTAACATTCCCTGAATTGCCAGTCTACAATTCAGAGCAGATAATCTCCAATGCATTTGTGCAGCACAATGGCAGTTCCATCATTCCTATATTTGGCATATGTCTCACTTGTATGGTCACTTCTGCAGAGGTGACCTCCTTCAGAGACTATGATTGGTAAGTGCAGGTTTACTGCATGAAATAAATGCTTACTGAGGCAGAAATGCACATATCCAGTAACTTCCTTCAAGAAAAATAGTTTGCTAGGGGTGTTACACTGGAGCCCTGGCTAATAACTCCTGTTCTTAGTTTGGAAACTTTGTCCAAAATACAATAAAATATCTCACGAGCTAGACCAGAAATATCATCACTCTTTTCACGCTTGACCTGAGCCTTCATGACAAAAATAAATGAATGAATAGTAATTGTATACAATAGGCAATTTCCATTGTGATGACACATCTGGTTTGGCCCTGAAATACTTCTCTGACTTAACCAGCAATCTGGTTGCTGTCCAGGTCACATTGCACAACACGGTTGTGCAGAATGCAGTCAACCCTATGATGTCACTCTTTAAAGATCTGTACTAGACTCTAGTGTAGCAGCAGCAAGACAGCAGACAATGACAGTGAGGTGGAACAGGGTGTGATACATTCAGGAAAAAAAAAGACATCCCAAAAAGACAAGAGCACAGTGCATGGTCATGCTAGCAAAAACAGTGACATTTGTTCAACATCTGTAGACCATGGCAATCAGGAAGTGACAGTGTCTCACAGACTAAACACCATGGATGCAGTTTTACTACCAGGCTATGCTGGTTGCTATATGATGTTGTTCTATACCACTGTTGCATTATTCATAACTGAAAGGACTTCCTGCCAAGGATAGCCCAACATTCATCCAGTTTACCAAAACCTTTAGCATTTTCAGGTGCCATTCATCACATGTATGCTCCCTGCACAAGGTAAATGGCATAAGGGTAACTTACAGATGCACAAACTCAGAACCACTTTGCATATAGTCCAAATACCATCACTGAATGCTGGTCTGAATACCTTTCTTCTGTGCTAGTTACTGAGCACCTTTTTCAGAAAAGTGCCCAAATGTGGTTACTTATCTTCTTTTTCTTTAGTATTTATTGGTTTCATGTCAACCAGAAAGGAAGGCAGATTCCTCATAAAGACTGTCACGACCAGTGTCTCTTTTGTTTGGATGCTTCACATGACCATATGCAGTGTTCTATCTGCCAAGCTTTTGTTCCTTAGATCATACATAATCATCACTCTTCCTTATCTATTTACCTTCAAAACCAGTGTCTTAAACTGTTCATTCAAGGTGCTTTGGAGGAGTCTACCTGTACCAGGGATCAGTCTTTTGTCAAGAAAAAGATCAAAAAACTTATGACTGATACAGCTGCTGTCCAGCCTCCCCCTGGACATCTCTCTTGAGGTTAAGTGAAAACCCAGAGGATCCTCCAATGTTTGCTTCAGATACTTCTTCCCCTAACTCTGTTGGAGGCCAGCATGGATCCTTTTTTTGTGTTATGTTGGAGGCTTTACAAATGTCTGCACCAGACAATGAGGGGGAATCTTGTCTGATTATATCCAAGGGACCAAGGGGGATTCCACATAATTTATTGAGGGAAGAAAACCTTACTACACGTATTGAGTTCATAGGTTTATAGGCTCATCAGAGTTTACTAAGTTAACAGCTTAAGAGCATTACAAGTCTAGCCAATATAACACAGTTTTACCCAATATATTGCCCCCTAGGGCAAGAAGATGGCACGGATTTGTGCCTATGCATTGTGTATCTTACAGATTTCTTTGTCTGTAAGGGACATAGGCACTACCCCAGTTGTGAGTTTGAAATTCTCCATCCATTGATCCAAATTGCATTTGAAGAGGGCCAGAGAAGGGCTCTGCTTAATGTGAATAGGAAGTCTGTTCCAAAGAAGGGGAAATCTCTGAGACACACATCTGTCTCTCTGACATGTTTTGTTTGAGTTGCTGACAAAGTTTATATTGCTAGATAAGGTGATCCTCATGCTTTCTGACTTCTAGATGTGAAGCAGCTCCATCAGGGCTAGCTTTGTGAGTGCCTTGTTGGTCAGGCATAAGTCACCCCTTAATAGTTGGTAGGAGACAGAGTAAATGGATAGGGCTTTTTGTCTAGCCACATGAGACATGTTGTTTACACCATCTATTTCCTTTGTGAGGAACTTCTGAGGTCACTCAGGCTGCTGTATATGCCTAATCAAGTAAATGGCAAATGGCACATTGTTCTCAATTATTGGTCTAATGAGGGCTGATTACAGTGGGACTATAATTTCCTTGGATCTGAATACCATTTACATACCTTTACTTATAAGTTGTGTCATATAGAAGGACATCCTCACTGCTGTGGACACATGGCAGTCAAAGGTCAAGCTACTATCTTCGTATGACTGTCTGGGGTCTTGTGTGTTTTTGCTGTTATTGTTGGTTTATTTATCCTTGTGTGGGTCTTGTATTGAATATATATTTTTTAATTGAAATGTTATACTTGTTCTTGTTATCCTTGCTTCCTATGTACTCTCTGGCAAGTTGATCCTCAGAATTTCATTTAGACTGCCCTTGTGTAGTCTTGAATGACAATAAAGTTTATTTTGACTTTGAGTTTACTTCTACTATCTACCTGTGTACCTAGCTATCTCACCTCTGAGTCCACTCTTTAGGAGGTGCTATTGATTTTATAATTTGCAGAGGTATATGACTTCGCAAAGGGTATGATAATGCATTTTTTTTATTTAGTTTTGTGCCGTGGTTCTGGCACCAATCATTTGTTTGATCTAGACCTTCCTGAAGGATATCTACATTGTTGGGGGATTCAGTGATTGCCCTCAGCTTGCAGTAATCAACATACTTTATCATCTAGAGGCCTTCTATATTGGCCTTGTCTTCAGAGAAGTATATTCCAAACAGGAGTGGTCCCAAGGCATACCACTACTAACTCCAATTATGCTGGATATAGATTCTCCCACTTTAAGCACTTGTCCTTTCTATAAGTCAATTGGCCATCTATCTGGTGATGTAGGGATTCATGCCCAGTTTTTTGAGTTTATTTATAATACCCGATTGAGGAAATGTGCCAAATGCCATTACCGGGTTGAAGTAGACAGTATGTACTAGTTTATCCTCATCCATGACCTTAGTGACTTTCTCAAAGAAATCCACCAGATTCATTAGGCATGACCTACCTTTGACAAAGCCAAATTGGGTCATGTCTACTATTCCGAGGTTTCCTATGCCATTATTTATCAGGACCATGATTATTATTTCCATTGCTTTACATAAAAGGGTAGTCAAACTTATGAATCTGTAATACCCAGGTCAGTAGATAATCAACCTTTTTTGCAGAGATAACTGCTACTGTCCTCCACTTTATCAGAACAAATCCAGCTCAGAGGCTGTGGTGTAACCCTCCTAAGGTGTTTCATGCAGATGTCCTGAAGGAAAACAAATGGGAAAAAAGCATATTTTCCTTGCAGTTAAGGATCCCCAACATGAATGGTAGGATTTTGCTCAGGGGTTGTTTAATGCTTTGATGACTTTAAAGCCTCCTCAAGGGTTGTCTGTGCCTACCCTTTTCTGGTCTTCCACTCCTCTTAAAAGATCTAGGGGACTGGATTCCTCTGATGGGGATCAGTTTTCTGGGGAGGAGTCCTTAGCTTGCTTTTTCACATATCCCTTCCTCCTTGGACAATGGTTCAGAGAAAGAGAATTCTGTTAGCCAGATTCTCCTTTAGAGGAACTCTCTTTTGGTGACACTGTTACTAGTATGGTGGAATTCTTTAATTGGAGTAGCTCTCAGGTTTATGATATCCAGTAAAGGTATTTTGAGCTCCTTCAGATGGGGTCTCCCAAACCTTCTGCTATTCCTCTTGTTCTGGCTGACCTTATGGATACCATTTCAGCAGCTTCTATGGCCCCTGATTGTCAGCCCCCAGATACCAAGAAACCTGACAGATTTTACTAGGTGCCTGATGAATGTAAGTTTTTGCTTAAATTGCCCTTCTAATGATCCTTCTGTAGTATCTGTTTCTTCAAAAAAAGCCCTCCAAGCTACTGCCATCTACCAAGCTGCTTTCTTCAGGCAAAGATAGTAGGGCCATGGTGAGACTGGGCAAGAAGGTTTATACTGCTGCCACCTTATCTTTTAAAGCCATTAACTACCAGAGTCATATGACTAGGTATGTTTTGACCTTCCTTTCCATGTCTCTCAGGCAATTTCTGATCCTCCTGACTCTGAGGAAGGCTTTTAGCATTTCCTTGTTGGGCTCCACTTATGATGCAGCTGATACTTTCTCCAGGACTGCTGCATTTGGCCCTGTCATTAGGTGTTACTTATGGCTTTGTCTTCAGGCTTTGCCTAATGACATCAAGGAAAAATTGTCAGATACTCCTTTGGATAATAAAAATCATTTTGTTGCTGCTACTGATGAACTTTTTAAATCTCTTCAGAAAAAGGGCAAGGACCTGTAGGTGGTGAAACATAATTTTGTTTCTTTTATTCCAAAGTTTCAAAGGAATTACCCCTCCAAATCTGATTTTGTTTGCAGGCCAAGGGTAAAAAGGGTTCTAGATGTGTGCCTCCTGCTAAGTCTTTCAAACACCTACTTCACAGAAACCTACTTTTTAGGACAAGCTCGGTTCTATTTGACAGTTTGCTCCCCCTTTCCCTTGGCCAGTTCCCTTAATCCTTCCATCTCTACCTTTCCCTGTCAGACTGTTGAAAAGCACAACAGAATCTTGGGTTCTTTCTATCATCTGCCAGGGGTATTTCATGGTTTGGAAATCCCTTAATCACTTTTTGGGCATCCCTCAACATCCTTCGGAACAGCTTCCTTTTGTCCAAGAGGTACTTCATTTTCTTTGTGTCCAGGGTACCTTCCAGCTCCCCCAAGCCAAGTAGGCAAGTGGTTTTATTCCAGAATATTTCTAGTTCCCAGGAAAGATGGCACTTGGAGACCAATTATGTAACTTTCCCAGTACAACACCTTTCTCAAGATCCCTTCCTTTTGGATGTTGTCTGTTCAAGCATTATTTCTTGTTCTTCTTCCCTGGGCCATTCTGGGTCTCTCTGGATTTCAAGGATGCCTAACAACATATTCCCATCCATCCCTTTTTTTAGGGAATGTTTATGTTTCTCTGTTTATTCCTTCCATTTTCAGTTCTCTAGTTTGCCGTTTGGCCTCTTTACTGACATAAGGGTAATTAACAAACGCTTTGCTTCTTTCAGCAGGATGAGAGGCATTCAGAGCTTCTCATTCAAGCTTCATCCCCTGAAGGTCTGCTTCAAGGTCTCCAGTTTACTATTTCCCTATTGCAGAGCAAGGGTTTTACCATAAACTTTGAAAAAATCTGGTCTGGCCCTTTTCAGGATCACATTTTCCTTGGTTGCAGGACTTAGACCATCCCCATACTGGCATCTTGGACTTCACCCAAGGTCCTGTCTCTTATTGCCCTTTTCCAGTCTCCTATTCCTCTGGAGTCAGTCACATCCAGAGACATTCTTAGGGCCCTCGGGTTTATGGCTTAAACTATTGCTATACTTCCTCTTGCCAGACACCATATGAGAAACAGTGGTACCACAAGTCAGTCTGTCTTCAAAACTGCCACCTGGTGGACTTCCCAGTCCTCTTCATCCCCTTCTTCCTTTACCTCAAGCTCAAACTTCAGTAGTGGATTTATCAACTCTCTATCAGCCCAAGACTTCCTTTCCAAGTAACAGCACCAATTCCAGAGGTCTTTACAGATGCTTCAGGCAGGGGATGTGGAGGTCTCCTTCAGCTATCTCAAGGTTCAGGATCTCTGGCCTCTATATCAGAGGTCAGGCCACATCAAAAGGAGATGAGGACTCTGCTTCTAGCTCTTCAGGCCTTTCATTCTCTATTTCATCCCAGGCCCCTCAAAATTTTCACAGACAACACCACAGTGATGTGGTATGTCAACAAGCAGGAAGGTACCATTTCCTATCTTCTTTGCGAACTAGCTCTTCAGGATTAGGATCTAGTTGTCCAGTATCAAGTGGTTTTTCAGGCAGTTTGCATTCCGTTGGGGTAAAATCTAGTGGCAGACCCTTTGAACAAGTCCAACAAACAAACTCAAGAATGGATGTTTCATAGAGATGTCTACCAGTGAGATATTCCTCAGGTAGATCTTTTAGGAAGGCAACTTCCTCTATTCTGTTCCAGAGCTCCAAGTTCTGTAGCTTGAAAAGTGGACACTCTGTCTTTTCCTTGAAAAGGGGTGTTTCTGTACAGCTTCCTTCCCCTTCCTCTGCTTACAACAGTCTAGCACAAGAGCAAGCACAACTCAACCAAAATCTTGCTTGGCATTCCCTTTTGGCCCAGACTGTATTGGCTCCCTCTTCTTTCTTGTTTGGTCAGGGGCAATCACTACAAGTAACCTCACTGGTTAGACCATCTCATACAAGAAAAGGGGTCTCCTTTCCATCCTTACTTGTCTACTCTTCATCTGGAATTCTTGGTAATAGTGTGTTGATCCCTTTTAGGTACCTCTTTTCTAAGGACATGCTTCATATCCTGCAAAAAGCCAGGAAACTCACTACCAGGATATTTATTTAAACGGAAAAGATTTTCCATCTGGTGCCTCTCTCCAAACCAGGATTCCTATCTGTGGATGTTTCTATGGTTCTCTCTTATTTTTTTTTTCATTTTTCCAAGTCTTTTGGGTTTCTAATACCCTGATGTGAGACCCCCTTCCTAAGTCAAAGTATGATTAAAGATCATAAAATTAGTATTGTTTCAGTCTTTGATGTTTGCCAGAGGTGCTCTTCGTAGCACATGTAATGTGCCCAGTATTGACTCCTTCTACAATCTGTACAGGGTTACATGTATTGGTAACAGATCCAAATACGATTGTAGATTCTTTTTTACAAGACCCAATTGCTCCTTTATATATTGGAACTGTCTGGGTATCTTTCTTCCACATTGCTCTTTTTTCTTCCTGCAAATACTGATATTTTATGACTTTGTGTCTCTGTACACAAGACACTGTAGTCAGTGGGCATGGTGATTTCAATGATCAATGTTACTTTTGTCTTCTTTTCATGGACCACTATATCCAGTTTTCTAGCATCTATCTTTTAAACTGTTTGTAATGGGTGATCCCATGTGATGTAGACTTCATAATTTTCTATGATGCTTTATGGCTCATGTTTCTAGTGTTTTTCAGCCACTTCAGTACCATAATGTTTACACAATCTCCAGATCCAACAGTCTTGCCACATTATTATGCCTTTAAGTATGCATTCCTTCTGCCATTAGTATGTCACAATGAGCAACAAGGTGTACAACTGTTTCTAATTCTGTTTTACAAAACTTATATTTGTTGTTTCTCCCACATGTTCAATGGACTTTGTAAAGCAATGTGTATGTAGCTCACTATCTTGGGCCGCCAATATTAACCTTTCATCTCTTGGTTTGAATTTGCTTCTCCTTAGCCATTCATGCATTTGATCCTGATCAACATGAGGTTCTTCCAGAAGTTTTTTATTCTTGCCTTCTTATCTGCTCCTTCACCTTATATTCTTTCTTTTGTTTTTTGGCACATTCGGTTGATGCCTGATTTTTATCTACTTCTGGTTTGATTTCCATTCCTGCCTGATGCCTATATGCTTCTGCTAAATTAAGCAGAGAAGTCACCTTAGATTTGTTCTCCTCATGTTTCAAAACTTTCACTACATTTGGGTCTTGTGAGGTTAGCAGATATGTGTGCAGTCCCATGACTGCAGATCTATACATGCAATCAGTTTCAAGGAGACCCATCTCTCCTTCAGAAGTGGGAGTATATAGTTTTGGTATGCATTGATTTTTTATAAATCGTTTGGTGAGCATGAGGCATCCTTCTTGTTTTCCCTTCTAATCTATCCAACATGTTTTTCCCTTCTAATCTAGCCAACATGATTTGGGGCCAGTCAGTCACTCAAAAACTGTGTGCTAGCACAGGAAGAGCAAATTGTTTTTTACCTTGAATTTAGTTTCTAGATGTCAACACTGTTTTCAAGATTAACTAAAGTATTCTAAAGTATTCCTTACTGAGTTGTTTTCACATTTGTTCATGTTTTATTGCTGATCCTTCCTCAATTAGAAAATATTTATACACTCTTGCTCAAGTTTTTTTATATCACATTCTTGTCCCAAACTGATGTTTTCTTGGTGCTGCAGTTTTCCTGCTTTAAAGGTTGCTTTTGCACATTTATCAAGACCAAATGACATTCTGATATCATCTGAAAAAGTTTTTTACGACTTGCAATTGTGCTTTCAGTTCCTCATTTGATGAGATATACAGTTTAAAATCATTGACAAAGAGAAGATGAGAAGTCTTTACACTTTGTTGTTTTCTAGGAGCCAAATTATAGCCATGGCCTAAGCTGCTAACTACACAGCTTAATGGGTTAAGGGCAAGACAGAATTGCATTGGTGACAAAGAGTCACAACTGGAATATCTCCACTTTGAATTTTTATCCCCAGGATAACAACTTATACTCTGTCATGGCTTAATTGCTAAGTAGTCTGCCACTGTTTCATGGTCACTGTAGTGTGGTCAATCAGTGTATCTTATGCATACATTTTAAGCACTTTTTTATCCATGAATGTGGGATACTATCAAATGCTTTATTATAGTCAATCAACTCCATGCTTAGATTCTTCCCCTTTTTGCAGTTCTCCACTATGACTTTATTTAACAACAAATGATCCTTTGTTCCATATGACATTTTTTTCTTGTCTTTTTGTTCTATTGCCATAACTGAGTTTTCTTCTAAATGACTAAACTCTGTCGGCATCAATTAAAATGTATAGTTTATACATCTTTGGAAGGCAAGTTATTAGTCTATAATTTTTAGGGTAGCTTGCAGGTTCACTCTTAAGTAGGAGCATTGTTTTTTTCCTGTTGTTAGCCGGGTTGGAGTCTGTTCAGGGTGCACATATAAATAGTTCTTACTCATGGCTAAATCTTCATGCAAAGATGTTAATACGTTTAACCAGAAGTTAGGTACTGCATCTAGGCTTGGGGTTTTTCAATTAGAGGGTTTTTCTTAACTTTGTTTCAATCTCTCTGTCTGTTATTTCATCCCATTTCATATCCTGTACCTTTAAACTTCTTATTCTTTCTTTTATTTCTTCTGTACATTTAACATCTTTGTGGTGTTCCATAGGATCTTCATAAATACTACTCCAAAATGTATCTATTTCTTCTTTTTTGATGGTCTTTCAATTTCTTTTACCTTGTTTCCCAATTCTCTATAAAACATTTTTCCATCATCAGTAAATTTATTTGTCTGTGTATCTTCTAAGTTTTTCTGCCTGTGCTGAGATTTTTAGTTTGTTATTTTCGATAGTACATGCTAGATCTTGATCTGTTCTAATACTGCATTTTGCTTTTATCACGTCTATCTTTTAAGCATTTTTGATGATCTGTTCCCTCTTCTATACTCTTCTAACAGTGAGACCTCTTGTCTTAATAATTGCTTTATAATTTTCTCTATTCAATGCTTCCATGATGGTATTTGATTTCTCCCCTTCTTTGCCCTCACTACCCTGTGTTCTTGTGGTAGAACATTATCAGTAATTTATTTAGCTGTACAGTAATATATCCTGTTTACTTCTGTTATATTGCATGGATCTCTGTGGACAGTCCTAATTACTGTGTTCATTTGTTTTATCAAACTTCTGACTTTTGGGGTTTTATTGACCTTCTGTAGTCTATTTCTTTCATTGATCTTAATATGTCTATCTATCTCTATTAAACCAAGCAGCTGTTCTCTTAGCACGTTTTCTTCTAAACTGATGTCACATTTTTTGTTTTCCATTTCCTGCAGGCATTCTATAGAAAGTTACAACAAATAGAACTTAATAATAAATAAATAAATACAATTTTACAATACCACCAAGATGGAAAGAAGAAAAAAGGTCTATAGCATCTTCCTGTGGTACACACTCTTCAATTTCATCCTGTGCCATCCATTGCTCTCTGTCACATGGGAACTCACTGGCCTATGAATCCTCAATATTGACAGCATCAGTTTCCAAAATTTCCTGTTCCTTCCCTTGCTGTCCAGCTTCAAGTGAAGTTTTATACTGGTTTCCTGTAGAAGGCACCAAAATATCTTTATATGGCACCTGACATACTGCTTCCCATTGCACTGGCTCCCTTTAATTTGGATGCCCATTGCTCTATCCTGTCATGATACTTTCTGAATTAAATTTTGTACACAGAATCTTTCACTTTGCAGGTGCTCCATAATCTCAGTTTCTTTTTCGTTAATTCTACATTAGTAATCTCCTTTTCTACTTTTCCTCTTTGTCTTCTTATTTTTTATATTGTAAACATTTCCATGTTCTGATTCCTTTGCCCTTATTTCTCTACAAATATCTTTGGTGCTGCTCTTTTTGCATTGACTAGATTTGCTTTCTCCTTTGCATAGATATTGCACCATTTTTCTTTCCCATGTCCATATTTCTTCTTCATATGTCTCCTGATCTTCCCATTTCTCCATACTTTGGGGGCCTGTTCCATCATGCTGTGATGTAACCTGTATTAGACCTTCCACACTAAATCCTTCACTTCGCAGGCACTCCATAGCTTCAACTTCTATTTTTTTTAATTTGTTCTTTACTAATCTTCTTTTCTACGTTCCCTCTTTGTGAAATTATTTTTTTTTTTTATTGTGAAATTTTCCATATCTGGATGCCTTTGCCTGTATTTCTCTTCTAATATCTTTGGGGCTGCCTTCTTTATATTGATTAATTTGGCTTTTGACTTAGCACAAGTATTGCACTATATCAAATCTCTCTTTCTTCCCCATGTCCATATTTCTTTTTTATATTTATACTTTTCATAAATCTCTAGATTTTGTTGTTTATATTTGTGCACTTCCTCAGATGCTTCTTTTTCCAAACAGATCAAGCTTTATTAGTCTATATACTGTTTTTCACAAATCTGTTGTATTAATGAACATATTTTTTTCAAAGATTCTAAAGGTTTTTCTTGTAGAAGTACTTTTCTTTCCTCTAATTTCTCTCTTACTCTTTTTGTATATCTTGTGTCTGGAAATTCTGGGTTTTGCATAATAGTCACAATACATCATTTTTTTCTTATCCTCAATAGTCCACTCTGTTGTCTTTATGGGTCATCTTTGGCCTAACAGTTTTTGTGAATTGTGTGTACTGCTACTTCCTTCTACAACAGTGTTGCCATTCTCCCTCTGGACCTAGCCTTGTCCCATTGTAGGAAAGTTTCCATATTTTGAGGATTTTACACTGTAATTTTTTCCAATCCTGGAACCAGTGCACTTACCAGGATTGGTTACTTTTTTCTCCTGGGTCTTGTGCAGCTAGCTACCTTTTTTTAAATTTTTGACCATCTTCTGTCCATGATATATGCTATATAAATACAGGCTATATATCAGTGTCTTTTTGGTGAGATTTTGTGAAAAACAGGATCCACCTCATGAAGATACTCATCAAGACTTGAGGATGAATTCAATTCCAGCAATACTACTCTCCTTTGCTTGCTGACTTATCATGTTTCCATTTGACCCCATCTTATATATGTTCATAGGTGTGTACTAGGCTAATGGCCCTAGAGCCTTTACAAGCCTAGCCCAAAAAATTGCCCAGGCACCATGCCGCCCAATGTTAGTTCACAGTGCCCATTTTCCAATAGGGCAACTAGAATGATCCCTGGAGTGAACTTTCTGTTACCCATCCACTCGTCAAGATTTCTCTTGAAGAGGGCCAGCGAAGTGTTCTGCTTAACATGAATGGGAAGCTTAGTCCTGAGTATGGGCAGTCTTTGGGAGATGAACCTGTCCCTCCAGCATGTTCTGTTAATTGTGGTAATGATGTTGTGATCTCTGGAGCATGTGGCATGGGGGAGATTTCTTTAGACGTAGCATTTCAAGTAGGGCTGGGTCAGACATGGCTTTGTAAGTCAAACAGAGATCACCTCTAAGTAGATGATAAGAGACTGAGAACAGCTGAAGTTTCTTGAGTCTGTCCATGTAGGACATGTGTTTAAGGCCTAGGATCCTTTTTGTGAGGTACGTTTATGGCCTGTCCAGCTGTTGTAGGTGTCTGGTCAGGTACATGCCAAATGCGACATTATATTAGATTCATAGGTTCATAGATTAGCACTAAGCTAACTGCCCTTGTGAGCCATTTTAAGCCTAGCCAATTATCCCTTGTGAGACTCAAACCCTGCACCTTGTTTTTGTAAGGCAAACACCTTAACCATTAGGTCACCCTCCCAACCCCCCTAATCTTTGATGATTGGTCTAATGAGGGATGAGTAGAGAGAGATGATGACCTCTTTCTTCCTGGATGTGAAACCTTTGGTTATAAGATGTGCCATGTAGAATGAATTTATGGCCACAGTGGCAATGTGGTGGTCGAAGGTGACGTGGCTGTTGACCTGGGTGCCCAGAGCTCTTATGGCCCCTTCAGTGTTCAGTTGACTCCCATCAAAGTGGTAATTCATGGGAAATTAGTTTTTTCCAAAGGGGATGATAACGCATTTTTTGGCATTAAGTTTCAGGTCATGGTTCCGACACCAGTCCTTGATCTCAGAGAGGCCTTTTTGTAGGATGTCTGCATCTCTTGGGGAGTTGATAATGACTCCTAGCTTGCAGTCATCAGTGAACTTGATCAGCAAAAGCCCTTCTGTGTTGACCTTGACTTCTGAAAAGTAGATGCCAAACAGGAGAGGGCATGGGACCAAGTCCTGTGGGACTCCACTCATGACTGGTTGACAAACCAAGTAGATACTGGCAGCTGTTGCAGAACAAAAAGCGACACTCGAAGATTAAAATCACTTTATAAAACTGCAGATACTGAAAAGTACAGTACAAAAATATGAACAGCAACTCCAAGGCAGTATTAAACTGCAGATGCTAAAGAGTACAACAAAAATACGAACAGCAAATCCAAAGCAGTATTATGACTGGTTGACAGTTTGACTTGGAATTTGCAACTTTCACTCTGTGGGTCCTGTCTGTGAGACAATTTACAACCCACCTAGTGATATAAGGATCGATGCCTAGGTTGGTGTGTTTATCAATGATACCTGACTGAGGAATGGTATCAAAGGCCTTAGCCAGGTCAAGGTAGGCTGTATGCACAGCCTTACCCTCATTCACAGCCTTGGTGACTGCCTCGAAAAAGTCATCCAGGTTCAGCAGGCAAGATCTCCCCTTGACAAAGCCAAACATTGTGGGGT
Source organism: Protopterus annectens (assembly GCF_019279795.1). Lineage (NCBI taxonomy): Eukaryota > Metazoa > Chordata > Ceratodontiformes > Protopteridae > Protopterus > Protopterus annectens. Next base: position 1,675,174,563 of record NC_056743.1, read on the forward strand.
CAAGAGTTTGGAAATTGCCTATATCTTTGTTAAGCAGGTCCATGATGATGCGCTCCATAGCTTGGCATACCAGACTCATCAGGCTAATGGGGCAATAGTTTCCAGTTTCTGTAGTTGATCACCTTTTATGAAGCAGGATGACTGTAGGAGTGTGCCATTCATTAGGGACATAGCCTGAGGTAAGGCTGTGATTGAACAGGGCACACAGATGTGGTGCCAGTTTGTGTTGTAGCTCATGTAGGACACAGCCAGGGATATTATTAGGTCCCATACATGCTGTGTTCTTGGCTTTGGACAATGCAGCCTTTACCTGTGCCACAGAAATGGTGGCTTTCTTCTGGTATTGTGATAGAGCCCTTGGCTGGGAGAGAGGGGTAAAGTCGGCATTGAATCTGTCGGCCAGTATGTTGGCTATATCTGCTGGCTCAGTATAGGAGGTGCCATAGTGCAACAACTCCGAGCAAATCGGGGTATTGCCTTTGAGGTTTCTGATATTAGATAGAAGGCGTTGTGATTGTTTTTGTTGTCAGCAGCAATTCTCCCTTCATAGCTGGCTTTAGAGGATTTGATAAGGGATCTCAGCTTTTTGTTGAGACTGATAAGGGAGGTTTACCAGTCTTGTAACATCATTTTTTCTGCAATAGTTTCTCCCTTCTGTTGTAGAATTTATTGATGGCTGTGGACCACCAGATTAGCTTCCTTTTTTGTGAGAAAACCATCTTAGTTCTATTTGGTATGGCAAGGTCCATGCATTTGTGTACATGCTCATACAGTGCACTGGTGTATGATTTGGCAGTCATGCAGCTATTTTGCAATGGCATGGGTGCCGAGAAGCTAGCCACCTCTGTTTTTAGAAGCCCAAAGTCAGCTTTAGAGAAGTTTTTCAGGGTAGACACCTTAGCAGGGGCTGTAGGTGAGATGGAGATTTCTGTGTTGATCAGTTTGGGGTCACATTTACCAGGAAGGAATTAACTATAGATGTGGATCAATTGTCTTCCATGTTGGTGATGTTGTCTCCTCCTCTGGCCTCTAGATTTGAGGCCAAGCAATTTCTTAAAGTTGCCATTCATATCAGGCCTCCCAGGAAACCAATTCTGCCTTACTGAGAGCTCAGCTTTTTTCTTGAAAAATTGATTCAGGCTTCTTTTGAGCCTGCTGCTTCAGCTTAGTTGCAACAATTATACTTGGAGGACTGTTCTTCATTTGGCCCTCACTTCAGCTAAGACAATGTCAGTGGTTCAGGCCCTCATGGCTGCTCCTCCCTGCTTAGTTTTTCATAGAGACAGGGTGCCTCTTCAAACTAATCATTCTTTTATGCTCAAGGTGGTCAATGACTTGTCCCTTAATCAATCTATTCATATTCCTTCCTTTTTCCTTCTCCATAGTCTGTCAGTGAGAATGTTCCATACACCTTTGAATTGCGTAGATAGCTCAGTTATTATTTGGATGAAACTAAGGTTATTCTCAAATCTGAGCAGCTTTTCCTTTCATCCCAGGCTATTGGATCTGGCTGTTTCGAAGCAAACCATCTCTTATTTCTTTTTATTATTCTTTTCATGGTAAATGTTTTTCCACATCAGTAAAGGCTCATTCTACCAGGGCTGTTGCCTCCTCTGGTGCTTTTTTCAAGGGGCTGGACACCAATTCAGTCCTTGTGGCTGCTACTAGCTATTCTGTTCATACCTTTAGTAAGAATTACAACTTGTTTTTTATTTCCAGAGCTACAGCCGGCTTTGCCAGAGTTATCCTGAATGGGTTTTTGGAGGGCTCTTTAGGTTTTCTCTTGAGCTTTTGTACTCTACCTTCAGTTATGATTATTACAACAGTGATATGGAAGAACATAATATGGTTGTGTAAAATCTTACCATAATAGTAGATGTCCTTCTCTTCACTGTTGCAGTATTCGTTCCCTCCCCCATGGCCCCTCTGTTCTAACCTATACTTTCTTGCCCTCTTGGCCAAGGGGTGCTTCTCCCCTTTCTCCTTCTGGATGTCCATGTTCTTCCTTGTCCCTAGGGACATTCTGCTCTTCCTGGTGCTTTTTCATTTTTGAGAGTGAGTGTCTGTAGGTCACCTGTTTGCTCTACACCTTGTGTGGGGAGCGTATGTGTGATGAACAGCATCTAAAAATACTAAAGGCTTTGGTATACTTACGGACGTTGGGCTATCTCTGGCAGGAGATCCCTTCAGCTATTAATACTGCAACAGTAAAGAGAAGGATATCTACTGTTATGGCTAGATTTCACACAACTGTACTTTATGGTCACACTTTTAACCAGACATCACATCAATACAACACAGGATGGACGGTATTGTGCATCAAAGTTATCACCATTTGCACATGTGACCAGGAGATATTGGACACAGTAATCTCCCAACTAATGCAAGATAGCTACACACCCCTTTTGAGCAGATAAGGCAGTTCTGCAGCAGCAATTATAGCAGCCTCCCACCAACCCAAGAAAATGAATCACCCTTTATACATAGTTAACAAAGACTCCTATCCAGGACGAGCATCATCATCACCCCAATTTATGTACCCAACCAAACTACTTCCACACCTAAAACAAGCCCTCAGCCCCTGAATCCAACAAATGGGAATCATAGAAAAGCACTGTCCTATAATTTCTGTAGCCAGCCATTTTGAGACGGTATCTTGAGACAATGTAAGAATCATTTCATGCTGGCTGATGACTGCCTACTTCTCAAACAGCACAACAGATTGTGTGAGAGATGTATTTATTTAACATCACTGTATTATCAGCAGTTCACTACACAGCACTACTTTGTATGAGTCCTGTAAAACATAAAGCCCATTGAATGCCAAGGCTCTAAACCTTAACCTGCCCAAACCACAAATACTTCCAAAATATGACCAGGGCTTTAAGCACCTTTAGCTATATTCAAAGCCTACCCCATAGGTAAAGCCTACCACCTCAAATAGTAAGCAATGGACAGAGGCAGTGCCTTGCAGTAGGGATCCCTAATACACTGAAGGCGAGACCAGCTAAAATAATCCATTACAAATAACAAGTATTTAAATATAGCTGTGGCAAGTATAGTTAAACACCTATTGGACAAAACAGCTTGCTAACAAACAGGAAATATGGCTAGGCTTAAAATGTATTGTCAAGGATGAAAGCCTAATAATCACCTATGAACAATAATGCAAAATGACCATCATAAACTGTGTATGGCATAGGACACATATTTAGGGAACATGTTACAGCTGGGTGAGGGTGAGAGCCCAGCAGCCTATGTTTAGGAAATGCATGGGTGACAGAACTTGTGAGCTCCTGTGACAAAGATGCAGTACAACTTCATGCCCTAGACTTGGATAGATTTGCTCTCAAGGTGTGGTAGGATACATAGTTCATAGGCAAGTACTAGGCAATAAGTCTGCAGGTCATTACAAGCCTATCCAAAAAACCTTATTTAAAAGTTACCTCAAGCTTCAAGGCGGCAAAGACAAGATAGACTAGGGAGGAATTCAAGGTTGCCCATCCAGTTATCTAGGTTGAACTTGAAGGTGGCAAGGAAACCCACTACTCAGCTTGTCATGTAGCAGAAGTTTGTTCTAGAAATGGGAAATGTGTTGCGATATTAATCTATCATGCCAAAATGTCTTATGTATCTACTGATGAAGGTTTAATTCCATTAACTGACTATTTGAGAAACCATTAGGTCTGTGAAGGAAAAGGAGGACAGATAGGGTTGGATCATTCAAGGCTCGAAAGGCTAGACCCAAATCTCCATTGAGGAATCTGTAAGAAACTGAGTACAGAGACAGGTCAATCAGTCAGTCCTGATAACTAAGATTTTTGAGACCACTGATCTTTTAGTTATGAATCTTTGATATTCTTAAGTTGCATAACATGTTTAGACAAATAAAGCCAAAAAGTACATTATATTCAATAATGAATCTAAGAATATATGAGAATGGACAATTAAGACTTCTTTGGATCTAGTGGAGATTCCTTTTTAAAAGAACCAGATAAAAGCTTTCTGAACTACTGTGGAGACATTATGGTCAAATGATAAATAATTATCTGCAAAAGGTCTAAATCCTTTACAACAGTGTCTGATTTGAGGGATGCTTCTATATGGTAAGTGAAACTTCTTTCTTTACCAAAATGAACTGTGCTACATTTTTTTACAGTTAATTTCAGACCATTGTGCTTGCAGTAATTGTTGACTTGGTTTAGCCCACATTGGAGCAATTGTGAGTCAGCTGAAGATCAGATAACAACATCCAACTTAAAGTCATCCACAAATATAGTTGACCATATGCAAAGACTCTGGCCTGAAGGCCTGATAAATAAATGGCAAATAAGAGAGGGCCAAAAACCAAACCCTGTGGTACACCACATTTATGTTTTTTGCTTGAAGAAGTGTCACCTGCAGTTCTAACCACATGGGTTCTGCCTGGCAACCAGTTAGCTATCCACTGCATAATATAAGAATTTAGATTCAGATGTACAAATCTATCAATAACACCTGCATGGGGGAGAGTGACAAAGACTTTGCCCATGTCTAGATACACTGTATTCACTACATAAGTACTCTTTCAGTTATTTTTTCAAAGACATTAATGAGGATAAAGAGGCAGGACCTTCCTTTGGCAAAGCTGAATTGAGTCCAGCGATAGGAGATTTTCAGTTTCCAAATTAATGAGGTATTAGATAATTCATTCCATAGCTCTACATACGAAGCTAGACAGACTAATGGATCTATAGTTACTAGAGTCTGTGGTGCGTCCACCCTTATATAACGGCATTATAATGGCTGATTTCTGGGGTCTGTCTTACATGGATGAGATGCCACTATATGACCTGGACTTAGATTCATTTTGCTGGCCAGATGTGCTAGGACTCAGGATCTCATGTAATAGGGATTGGGTCCCACTATACAACCAAAAGTCTGAATGGAGAGGTGATAAATCGGCAAGAAAATTAGAGTAGTATTGCTGGAATTTAATTCATTCTCAAGTACCTTCACACGATGAACCATGTTTTCAAAAATCTCACCATGATGGCACTGATACATAGATTTTGTTATATATAGCATATATCATGGACAGAGGTAGGTTACAAAAAAGTCACCTGAATGTACAAGTCTATGAATTAAAAAGTGCCCAATCCTGGCATGTGCAGTGTTACCTGGACTGGAAAAAATGACAGTGTAGCATCATCAAGATATGGAAGCATTCTTACAATGGAGTAAGGCCAAGCTGAGGGGGAGGATGGACCCCTGTTGTAGAAGGAAGTAGTAGTCCACAAGAAACACAAAAATGTACAGGCCAAAAAAGAGCCATAATGATGATGAACTTGACTAATAAGGGTATGTAAGAAATTATATATGTTATTATTATGCAAGAAGCCCAGAATTTCTAGATAGAAGATGTTCAACAAGATTACGAGAGAAATTAGAGGAAAGAAAAACACTTGTAGAAGAAAAACTGTCAAAATCATCAAATGCAAACTTGTAAAAACATATAGACCAAAGAACTATTACCATTTGGGAAAAGAAGTGACAAATGAAATGTAAAAAAATAAACGACATAACCTAGGGAATTTTGAAAGGTATAAAAAAGAAACACTGACATGGGAAAGAAAAAGAGATCTGATATGGTGAAATATTTATGCAAAGGAGAAAGCCAAACTAATCAATACAAGAAAGTAGCTCCAACGATATTTGAAGAGAAATACAGGCATATAGAAAATTTCACAATACAAAAAAATAACATCACAAAGGGCGAATGTAGGCTAGAAGGTTAGTAAAGTAGAAGTTAAACAAATATAAGCTGATGATATAGAATACCTGTGAATGGAAAGATTTAGTGTACAAAGTCTATAGAGGTTAGGACATAGATTGATGGAACAATGAGTCCCCAAGGTAAGGAACAGCATGTAGAGAGTGAGACATCAGAAGAAGAAATATGGACCCAGTAAAGAAAAAGTGATTTAATATGGTACAATATTTATGGAAAGGAAAAAGCAAAACTAATCAGTACAAAAAATAATGGCAAAGATATTTGAAGAAAAATATAGGCAAAGGCATCTGGATATGGACAATTTCATAATACAAAAAATAAGAAATCGAATGTATAAAGTGGAAAGGAGGATTGGTAAGGGAGGAGTTAAAGCAATAGAAACTATAGTTATAGATTACCTGTGAAGTAAGGATGTAGAAAGTCCAACTTTGGTAAAGTCACAGAATGATGGAACAATGTCTCCCCAAGTTAAGGAGAAACAGATGGAATGGGAGGCATCTAATTTCTTGCCACATGAAGATACTATTGAGCTTTCGGTAGGAAACCAGTACAAAAGTTCAGTTGGAGTTGCACAGCAAGGGAAGGAGCAGGAAACAGTGGCAACTCGGATGGAGTCATTGTTCTTGAGTGATAGACCAATGAGTTTCCATATGAAACAGTAACAGATGACTCAGGATGCAGATTAAATGAATATGTCACAGGAAGATGTTCTGGAATTTTCTGTACAATGCCACAGGAAACAGAGAAAAAAGAATGTGCCCTCAATTTAGAAGAAAATAATCTAAGAGAAGAGTTGCTTGATTTAATAGAGATGGATAGACATATTAAGATAGATTACGAAAGGTCAATAAGACCCAAAATGTTACAAGTCTGATAAAACAGATAAACACAGAAATCAAGACTATCAATAAAAATTCATGTGATAAAAGAGAAGGAAATAGATATATCACTGTGCAGCTGAATTAACAACAGATACAGTCTTAATGCAAAAACAGAGCAATAAGTGAAAGGAAGGGAAGAAATCAAATGCCATCATGGAAGCCTCAAACAGAAAATACTATAAAGCAATTAAGACAAGAAGTGTCACTGTTAGAAGACTGCAGATGCCTGAACAGATCAACCAAAATACTTAAAAAGATAGATGTGATAAAAGCAGTACGCAGTATCAGAACAGACCAGGATCTTTCACACACTATTGCAAACAATAAACTAACAATATAAACTCAGATAGTGAGCAGTTAACAGCACTGTTTTTAGCTCTGCTGCATTTTAACATATATGACTGGATTTTGATAAAAATAAATCAAATAGAATATTTCAAAACTTGATGGATTTATAGTTGAACATCTACTGAAACATTTACTACAAAAATTACAAATCTGAAACTCTTTTAATTGCTTTTTCCTGTCAAGAAAACTAGAAAGAACTAATCATTTCAGAATGAGCCACTGTAAGCCCAGTGTACAGGACAGTGCTATGAAAAAAGACAAATAGGCTATACTAAGCAACATCAGTGAGTTATCTGTAAAGATACATAAATTAGTAAACAAAATGGACAATTTTAAAGAGGAATGTAAAAAAAAAAAAAAAAAAAAAAAACAAGTTGAAGGGATGAGTGAACTTCTTAAACAACAATCATTATAAATCTTGAGAATTTCTTCTGTAACAAAACAACTTATTCCAGTAAAAAATAGAAAACTTAAAGAACAGATCTAGATGGAATAACATCAGGATTTACAGGATTTCTGAAAAGCAAGAGGGGGGCAGTGTGATCCAATTCCTTAATACCTGGCTGTCAAGATAAGGATTTAGTCTTAAAAGCTATGTGGGTTAATTATCCAGTTAAAATTAAAGAAAATGCTTTAAGATTTGACAATGACTGTTCAACATTAATGATGTCAAAGAGAAAAGCATGTATGCCACTTGTTAAAAGCTGAAAGAAAAACAATATTAAAGCACACACCTTGTTTCCAGAAAAAACAAGGATTTGTCTTCCAGAAGGAAAGAAGATTTTTAATACCTCGGAAGATGCAATGGATTTTATATAAGAAAATAAAATCCTAGAAAAGTAGAGTTAAAATGGACATAAATCTATCAACTTCTTTGAAGAGAAATGCAACAACAGATGGTTGGTTGATAACAGACAAAAACTGTAAAAAAACGGAAGGACAAATGAAAATCAATGTATTTCATGGCTATGAATTCTTATTAATTTAAAGAAGTGCTCGAAGACTTAAGAGCAGGTGCTAAATATTACTTTTACAAAGTAAATCATTTACTTCTTTCCTTCCCTACTTCAAATCATTACTAGTTCTCATTTTAAAATGTTAGATTTTTATTATTTTAGCTATATATGAAATTAAAATCAGTTTGTTTCATTTAAAGGTTAAACTATTCAATTTATTAAAAGTTGTTCAGTATTATGATGAAACTTTGGTTATGCGGCACAGTTTCTAATATCTTGGCATAGTTGAGTAGTGTACTATTAAATATAATACAAGATGCAACAAATAACACTAAAGAGGTATGTTAAATTAAATTCTGGGTTCTTAAGTGGTCCAGTATTGTGCTACTGATAGTATACTTGACATGCGATAGCACCCAAGAATGACATGCTGTGTTATGAAAAAGTAGAAAAAATATGGCTTTTTACATATATTAAAGTTACGATTGGAATGATATCAAATAGAGTAATAATCACACTTTTAAAAGTTAAACCTGGATCACACATAGCTGTCATTCTTTTAATGCAAGTTTATATGCTATGTCTCGATTAAAAAAATGACAGTCTGTTTTATATTAAATATCTCAGACAAATAGTGCATGTTGAATCATTAAATGCTATTTCTTTGATTGCAATGGCTTTTAAGTCATTGGGATACTTTGAGATTTTTTTTTTTGGTGGTTTGGAGGGGTTTGAGGGACTGATGTGTGGTGTGGAGGTAGCTAGGATTCACTTGTGTGCATTTTGTGTGAGTTGTAACTGACGGACTGTACATTTTCAAGCCATTATCATGAAAATCAGCTTGAAACAACCTGGAGTCATGAGCACTTTTGTGATGCTGTAGGAGTTCTGAAAATTCTAAGAACTGCCCATTAGACATAACATTTAAGGAAAAAAGTAATGGGAAAAATAGGACTGATTCTAACAGTAGTACTAGATTAAGGAGTATCAGATATATAAGGGTAAATGTAAATGTTCTTTTATATCATACACTACACCAGGATTATAGCTAAAACCCCAGATACTGGAACCAAATTAGATTATATCGAAAAAAAAACTGCACAAACTGGATCTATTCAAAGTGCAGGGAGGAGACAGAATTAGTAACAATGACCTGGGAACACTTCAGCAAGAATTTACACTACCATTATATCTCTTATTCACTAGGTCATATAAATATGGGGCGATTCCTCAAGATTGGAGACATGCGCTTATTAAATCTGTCTTTAAGGGAAAGGGGAACAGGACAAACCCAGAATCACACAGACCCTTAAGTCTACTTTCATGTTGTGGAAAATGAATGGAGAAGGTAATATTGGATAAGTTATTGTCAGAAATGGATAGGTTGGGACTAGAAATTGTATATCAGCATGCATATGTTGAAAATAGATCTATCACCACCTGTAATATGATGTTCTATAACAATATAATAACAGCTATGAATGAAAATTTGTTCTGTGATGTAATTTATATAGATTTAACTTCACCATTTGACACGGTCCTACAAAAAACACTGAACAATAAATTAGTACAACTAGGTATTGAAGTACTCTTGATAAGCTGGATAGCTGCATGGCTTACAAATAGGACATGGCAAGTATCATACAGCAACTGAACAGGTGAGATTCTTGGTTACAGTCAGGGCGTCACACAGGGCTCTGTACTAGGCCCTTACTTGTTTAGATTGTATCTTTCAGACTTAGCTTTCTCATCTGTAGTGTTCTATAGTTTATATACAGATGAATTGAAATTGAGTAAACTGATTACATGTGTTACAGATAAGGTATGTCTGCAAAATAACTTTACTAAATTGACTATTTGGACACAGGAGAATAATATGCTGATAAATACATAAAAAATTAAGCATATGAGATTTGGGAGACATAAACTGAAAGCAACCAATTTTTTAATGATAGGTATTTATACAAAAAGATTTATAAAGTCTAGGAAATGAAAAATAATGAAGTCATTGTTTGTTAGTCACATTAGACACAGACTTGAGTATGGGATAACAATATGGAAACCCTATAAGAAGACAAGCATGAGTAAACTGGAAAGAATACAGTAGAAATATATCAAGGGCATCCATGGATGTGAAAATCTAAGTTATTATGAAAGACTAAAATATCCGAACTTGTACAGTGTCTCTTACATACATCTAAGAGGAGATCTTATTCCGATATATAAGGCATTTAGGGACAACTACATCTGGGAATGTTTGGGGTTATCAAAAAGTACTGGAGAATCATCAGACAGTCTGTGTAGAAGATTCTATAGGAATGAAAAGTGTACTAATTGGTTCTCTGACAGACTAGCTGATGCATGGAACAGACTACCAAATTACATTAAAGCAAGCACTAGTTTAGATATTTTTTAAGAACAGCCTGGACACTTATTATGGGAACAAGTGTTTTGGTATTTTGGCAAGACAGAAGGCCATCTATGCCCATGCTTGAATTATTTGTATGTATGTATGTATGTATGTATGTACGGAGCCCAGGCTGGTATGTCTCTGACCTTGAGTAGCATCTTGCCCTCACCAAGAATGATGCCACAGTATAAAGACAAAATGATCAGTTTCAACAATTGGCTAAAGTATTGGTGTCATTCAAAGGGGATCAAGTGTCTGTCAGCCTGGGATGGCATGCTCGATAAGCCATGTTGCTTCGCTAGGGACAGCTTGCACCTGTCATCCTTAGGCTTTCATATACTGGCCAAGGCTCTTGCCACCCCCATAGTGCCTTTTTTAGGCAAGGCTCAAAGGACAAACCCACCTCCATAGACAACCCAAAGATAAAAAAAGTAAAGGTAATGCTACTCAATGCCAGAAGTCTAAACCTCAAGATGCACGCACTCGAGACTCTCCTCAGTATGGAGAAAATCGATGTCTGTGCAGTAACAGAAACCTGGTTCAAGGCTCCTGAGAGCTACCCAGCGCTACCAGGTTATAACTCATACCATGCGTTTCAGCCCCAAAACTCGGACCGAAGCACAAAAGGAGGGGGAGTATCTATATTCATCAAAGATACCTACACCTCCAGGTTAGTGGCACTGCACGAAGCATCGGACACCATCCATGTGCAACTAACAGCGGGCAAAACTGCCTTTCAGTTTGTAGCCTGCTACAGAACACCCTCCCTATTACAGGAACCCCACTTGGCATTCCTGAGAACACTGGAGAATATGAAGGTCTCTCCAAACACTATGTTATTGGGTGACTTCAACTACCCAAACATTGACTGGGAAAACTACTCAAGCCCAAACACCCTCACCCAACGGTTCCTTGAATTTATAAACTCTAATGCAATGGAACAACTGGTCACCACTCCCACAAGAGGGAACAACATATTGGACCTGGTCATCACCAACATGGGGACTCTATGTTCCACACCAGAGGTAAACCCCTCATTGGTAAGATCAGACCATAAACAAATTTCCCTGGACATCCATATCTCGTCCCCACCCTCAGCCAAGGAAATCAATGTAAAGAATTTCTCAAAAGCCAACTTTGCACTTCTCAAGACTGAGGTTGAATCTTTCAAAGCCCCTGGGCCAGAAGATAATACAGCCCAATCCACAGAATCCTTTACAAATGCATTCTATGAGCACCTGCAGGAATGCATGGATCGTGCTATCTCAAATAAAACCAAGACTCACTCCTCCAAAAACAGGAGACCGGTCTGGTGGACCCCGGCCATAAATAAGCTATACAACAGAAGGAGGAAGCTACTACATGACAGAGCAAAATCCCAAAAAGGGAAGGCATCTCTGATCAGTATTAGCAAGAAACTTCGATCCCTCATAAAATCATCAAAGGCCAGTTTTGAAAGAAAAAATGCCCTAGACACTAAAGATAATCACAAGGCCTTCTTTAGTTATGTCAGAAACATGGGTGGAAACTCCCAGATATGCTTTGAATTGTTGCATAATGGTAAAAAATATACCAAACCTACAGACATAGCCAACATCCTGGCAGACAGATTCAGCGCAAACTTCTCCTCCCCTTCCCCCCCCAAAGGAGCAAACGCCTATCCCAACTGAATGTAACCTCCCTGACATCACAAATGCACAGGAGAAAGCTGCCCTCTCCAAAGCAAACAACATAGCATCTATGGGACCGGACGGTGTCCCAGGCTGTGTCTTACACGAGCTCCAAAAAGAACTGAACCCTCACATTAAGTCACTGTTCAAACTTAGCCTTACTACAAGATATGTACCCAAAGAATGGCGTACAGCTACAGTGGTCCCACTCCACAAAGGTGGTGCCATAACAGACCCTGGAAACTATCGCCCCAAAAGCCTGACTAGTCTGGTCTGTAAAGCTATGGAGCGTATTATCATGGAACTCATAAACAAAGACATTGGGAGCCTCCAGACACTGGACCCTACCCGATTCGGCTTTGTTAAGGGCAGATCTTGCCTGTTAAACCTAGTTGATTTCTTTGAAACAGTTACCAAAGCCATAGATGAGGGCAAGGTAGTCCAAACAGCCTACCTGGACCTCGCAAAAGCCTTCGACACAATACCCCACTCGTGCATCATAAATAAGCTTACCAGCTTAAATATCAACCCCTATATCACAAGATGGGTTGCAAACTGGCTCAGAAATAGAACCCACATGGTCAGAACCGCAGGTGACATGTCCGAATCCAAACCAGTTACAAGTGGCATCCCACAGGGCTCAGTTCTGGGACCTCTCTTGTTTGGTATATACTTTTCTAAGGTTCAGGCTAACACGGGGGGATTATGGCTGACAAAGTTCTCAGATGACTGCAAACTGGGGGCCATAATCAAATCTCCAGCTGACACAAGCATCCTCCAAAAGGGTCTCACAGAGATGGATGCTTGGTGCCAGAGCCACGGCCTCAAGCTAAATGCTAAAAAGTGCATAGTCATCCCCTTTGGGAAAAACAAGGTGCCCACAAATTACCACATAGGTGGTAATCCATTAAGTACGGAAGAAGTAATTAGAGATTTGGGGACCAATGTAGATAGTAATTTCTCCTTTGATAATCACATTGCCAAAGTGGTTAGAAAGACCTTCTATATAGCCCACCTTATCATGAAAGGGTTTGCATCTAGATCAGGAGAGGTCATTGTGCCCTTCTACTCATCACTCATCAGGCCCATAATTGAATACAATGCCTCCTTTGGGATGTACCTTACCCGACACCTGCAGCAACTGGATAGACCCCAAAAGTACCTCACCAAGAGGATCATGGGCTACAAACAGATGTCCTATGTAGCTCAACTAAAGAAACTCCAGCTCTACTCAATTGCTTACCGCCTACTCAGAGGCGATCTATGCCTGACGTACAAAGCCATGTCAAACCCAGAATTAATGGACATGCTCCACCTCAAAAAATCCAAGTCCCTTAGAGCTACACACTTCAGGGACCTAAACCTCAGCACAAAAATAAATAGGACATGCTGGAGGGACAGATTCATTTCCCAAAGGTTCCCCTCACTGTGGAATAGAATCCCAATTCATGTTAGACATAGCCCCTCGCTGACCCTCTTCAAGCGAAATTTGGACGCGTGGATGGGAAATCGCAAATTCACCCCTGGGATCTCTCCTGTGTCCCTGCTAGACAGAGGCACAGTAAACTAATCTTAAAAGGGTACCTTCTGTGACCTAATTTACAGAGGCACAGTAGGCTAATCTAATAGGGAGGTGGAAGCCAAATACACTCTGGCTAGGCTTATAAATGCCCTAGGGCAGATAGCCTAGTATCTACCTATGAACCTATGTATGTAAAACATAGGAAAATAGTAATAGTACAAGACATGGTATGCAAACATAAATAGAAAGAGAGCAGATTAAGCAAATATGTATATAATTAAAGAATATAAATATGTCTGCAAGGATGGCAGGTTGGCATAGTGGTAAAGGTGTTCACTTTATAAGCATAAGGTGCAAGGACTGATTTTCACATGGAGTAATTGGCTGGGCTTGGCATGGCACATAAGGACAGTTAACCTGGTACTAACTTATGAACTTATGATCCTATGAACAACCTTACACATTGTAAGTAAAATAGGCAAAATATAAAATCATCTGACATATAATTAATAAATATGAAAATAACAACTGACATCTTCCCTATAGTAGACCAGGGAAATCATGTGAGGTACAGAGAAGGATGATTGTAAAAATATTCAGTTTGTCAACTTATAATAAATATTCTGAACACCGGTTTAACTTTTCTTATTCATAATAACTTACTGATGGGCTTTTTTAAGATGATGCATACTAAAAATATGTGACACATTAATATGAATCAATAACATGAGATGAGCATTGTTAGTTTAATGGAGAGTTTGAGAGGTAGTTTTTTCATCTTTTTCAACAAACTAGGAATATATTATTCCATGGTAGAATGTTTTAGGGTTACATCATTAGGTAATTTTGTATTTGTTTCAAACGTTTTGTTCATAGCTGAAGATTTCATATTCTTATATATAAAGTATACAGTACATTTTGTACATGAACGTGATTTCATTATACCTTTTTTTTCTCTGTCTCAGATAAATGTCTGATTTTAAATGCATATCTCTTAATATTAATGGACTGAATAATCCATTAAAGAGGGGGAGTCTATTCAAATAATTGCAATTACATAAAGCCCAAATACTATTTCTACAGGGAAGACATTTACTTAATAAAGATTTAAACAAACTCTCATTAAAAGATTGTTTAGTTTTAGCAGGATCTGGCCTTCAAGCTAAAAGAAAAGGCACCTTCATTTTATTGAAGAAATCACCAGTAATGCCTAAAGTAAAAGAAACCTATGCTGATAAAAATGGTATGTTAAGCGTTGTTATAACTGAGTGGAGCAGAAATCTAAATACATTGGTGAACTCTTATTGGATTCCAGGTGTTGGAGCTAAAGATGCAAAAAAAATACTTAGACACTATAGCCTGTTACACGAAAGGTGAAGTCATAATGGCAGGTGATTTTAATTGTATTTTATCAAATAAAGATTCCACTGCAGACAGAAAGCTAAGAATCACAGCTTCAGCTAAACACTTAACAAATTTTGTAAATCTTATGAATTTAAAGGATATAAATGAGCTAAGGAAAACAAGCCCACTTCAATTTACCCATTATTCATACAGATATGGAACAGAGACAAATATTGATTATTTTTTTCTCTCAAACAATCTGTTGCCACACATCAGTGAAGTTTCAATAGTTCCATGTCCATTATCAGACCATAATGCTATCAGTTTTAGTATTATTTTAAAAACTGACAATTTAATACATTGCAGGAGATTGCAGACATACATCATTAAAGTATAAGGATTAGATACATATATTAGTACTAATCTAACTGCCCTTGTGGGCCATTTTAAGCTTAGCCAACTACCCCAATATAAGAATCAAACCCTGCAGCTTGTGTTTGTAAGGTAAACACCTTAATCATTATAAACACCTCCTACCCCAAGAATTTAAGGATTGATTTGTTAAATAAATCAAATATTTCCTAGAAATAAATATGAATGGTGAAGTATCAGACATTGTCCTGTAGGACTACTAAAGGCTTAGTTAAATAGAAGAGTTACAAGCTGGTATATTAATTAAACAAGTGAATGGCTATAATAAACATACAAAAGTTAAATCTAAAACCAAATGACATCAGTCAGTCTGAAATGAAAAACTTAAATACAAAATATGTTGAAATTCTAAATCATAAAGTTTCAATAAACTTGGAAAAACTTGAACTTCAAGCATATTCAGTAAACCTTTTAAGCTTGCATAAACTTGCTCTTTGATCAAAGAAAATGAATACATTAAATTGTATCAAAGAAATGATACATATAAATAATAAAAAAGAAAGAAGAACAGATACTAAAGGTATTCTTTTTTTTTTAATATTTTTATTCATTTCCAAAAACAAGAAAACATGAATGCAGGTTATTTATGACAATGAAGTATTTATAAAGTATTTAAAAAGGTAGGCTAAAACCTCTAAACAGATATCAAACATTAAAACCAAAATAAAGTATTTACAAGGGTGTCTATTGTTGACATATAATTGACTTTCTATACAATTGTTTCCTGATTATAATCTGCTGCAGTCATTATTCTCCAGTATTTCAGTTACTTTTTGCCATGCTACGTATAATGATGTAGTTCTTTCAGTTCTTCCTTTAATAGTGTTCATTTCCACTTGCAATACTGCTGACACCATATTCATGAATTGCTTAAAAGTTGGAGAAGCTTTGGATTTCCAGTTTGATGTAATGTTCTTTCTTGCAATAGCTAGGAGAGTCCATAAGATTACATATTTTGTTCTTGGCACACAGTCGGGTACAGGTACATTAAACAAAATAATAGATTTGGAAATCTGGAATTTATCATTGAATACCATTTGCAGAAAATAATTTATTTTATCCCAATATGGTTTAATCAAATGGCATTCGTAGAACATATGTTGCCAGTCTGCTTTTATTGATAAATCACATCTCCAGCAGCCGATATTTTTCTTAAACATAAGTTCCATTTTATGAGGGGTTACATAAGATCTGTGTATGAATTGCCATGTAAAAAGTCTCCAATGTAATGAAAGTGATGTCTGCTTTGGAGAGAGAAGAATTAGTTTTTTATCTCTGTCATTTGGCACATGTCCATTAACTGATCTATAATAATTCCATATTTTGTCATTATTATGCATTTTTAGTTTTTTGTTTGTTTTATAAATAGATGATAAGTATCCCTTTCCAGTAATGGGTTGATTCGTTAGTAATATTATATGTTCTATAAGGTTAGGAACATTTTGTCTTATTGATGGTTGCATTGTTTCTTGTTTGCTTAATATATACTGTCTTAATTCTTGTACATGTAACCACGAACTATCTTCCATATTTAATTTCTGTTTAATCTGGTCTATTGTCAGAGGTTTTCCAGCGTTTAGCAATTGATGCCAATATATTAATCCCTTTTCTTTAAGCATGTTGACTACTTCCATATTAAATGTTATTATATTACCTTGTGTGTACGCTACTGGATATAAAAGAAATGACCATGCTTTAATATCAGGATTGCTATTAATAAGATTTTGGAAAAATTTTAATGTATAAGTTATGTATTTGGAACTTATATTTTTATTCTTATGTATCATCATATATTCCTTCATCAGCCATAGAAAATTGTTTGGTATGAAATCTGTATACTTATTTGCTACTACAAATCCTGATTTTAACCAGATTCTCTCATGAAATAGCTTCCATTTTGATGTATATTTTGTATTTAGCCATAATGATATTGTTTTAATAATGGATGAATGTAAATATATTTCTATGTCTGGTAAACCTATGCCACCTATATCCCAATCATCTAGATGATACTTCATAGCTATCCTTGGTTTTTTTGGATACCATAGGAATCTTACCATTAAATCATTTAATTGTTTAGGTACGATTTAGCTGGTGGCAAAGAACAAGCTTGTATGACATAAAGAATTTTTGGAAATATGATCATTTTAATTATATAAAGCCTTTTTTCCATTGAAAAGAAGAATTTATTCCATCTTTGTATTAGATTTTTAATATTATTTAAGGTCTCTTTATAATTTGTTTCAATTGTAGTATCTAGGTTGTTAGTTATTATAATTCCCAAGTATTTAATTATATTATCGGTAGAGATATATTTATGGTATTTTTTATTTAGATCTTTTTTATTAGTATTTATAAGCAATACATTTGTTTTCTCATTAAATTTAAGACTTGAAAAGTTTTGAAAGTTTTGAATTGAGTCCCATAATGCTTTTAAACTGCTATAATTATTTTTTAAGGTAATTAAAATATCAGCAGCAAAAAGTTAAATTTTAAGCTCTAGGCTGTTGTCTAGTTGTATTCCTTCAATATTTTTATCCATACGTATATTATTTGCTAAGGGTTCAATGACTAGTGCAAACAATAACGGAGAAAGAGGGCAGCCTTGTGTTGTGCCCTTAGTTATTTTAATAGATTTAGACAGACAAGATCCCAGTTTTATATAAGCCAATGATTTTTCATATAATGATTTTATTAACAAAGTGAAGTTGTTTGAGAAGCCATATTCTTCTAAAACTAACCACAGATAATCCCAGTTCACTGAATCAAATGCGCTATTTATGTCTAAGCTAATAACATTCATTTTGTTTTTTGTGACATTTATATAATCAATTAAGGAAATAATTCTTTTAATGTTGTCATAAGTGTTCCTATCTTTTATAAAACTTGTTTGATCCTCCTCTATCAAAAGTGGTAGTAATTGTTTTATTCAAGCAGCATGTATTGCCATAAAAATTTTATAATCTAAATTAAGAAGTGAAATGGGTCTGTATGATGAACATTCACTGGGATCTTTATTTTGTTTCAGAATTGGTGATATTAATGTGTACTTCCAAGAAGGAGGAATGTCTTTACCATTTTTAACTGATGTAAAGGCATTCAATAACAACAGCAAAGCCTCATTTGATAGTAATTTAAATATTTCTGGGGTGATATTATCTATACCTGGAGCTTTGTTTAATTTTACCTTATTTACTTCAGCTTTAAGTTCTGTCATTGTTATTTGTTTATCTATTAGTTGTACCTGCTCCTCTAATAACTTAACTTTAACATTGTTTTTGAGAAAAGCTTTCAATGCTGAATGTGTTTCTGTTTTCTCATTTTGATCATTAAGTTTATGAAAAAATACCCTAAAAGCTTCTAGTATTCCTTCTAAATCAGATACTTTCTTTTTGGTTTCTATATTATGTATTTCCTTGATTTGATTTGTTTTAATAATCTTTTTAGTCCTATTTGCTATTCTTCATTGGTTTTTAGGGTTCATTGAATAGTAACATAGTTTATTTTTTTCTGAGTTGATCATTGTTTTGTGGTGTAGAGTCTCTGAGTATTTTTTATTAGTATCTTCTAGTTCTTTTATTAAGTTGGTGTTTCCATTTTGAATATCAAGCTTTAAATTATCTACTTTTGACTGTAATTCCATTAATTCCTTATTCCACTGTTTTTGTTTATTTTTATACCATCCCACCCCTCTTCCATATAGGTATGCTTTCAATGTATCCCATATATATATTTCAGATACATCTTTTGTAAGATTGATATCTAGGAATGTTTGTGTCTCTTTGATATAAAATTCCTTAAAATCTTTGAGATTTGTTATGTAAGATGGTATTCTTGTTACTGATATCCTTCTCTTGAAACATAAGTCTATCTCAAACGTTATGGTGTTATGGTCCGAAAATGGACAGGAAATTGTCTTGACTTTATTTAATTTAGAGGTTAAATCCTTTGTTATGTACACTCTATCTATTCTAGAGTATGTATTATGTCTATGGGAAAAATGTGTAAAGAATAGTGAATCTGGGATAGCATACTCATTTATGTCAACTATATTAAAAGTTTCAACAAACTCAGATAACAACTTTGTTAAAGGTGATCTCTTATGTGTAGTTTTAGTATTTGTGTCAGTTTCTTTTATAATGCAATTGAAATCTCCAGCTATGATTAAATTGCCTTTGGTATATTGTACAATGTCTTCTAAGTGTTGTTTGGCCACTCTAACACCTAGTCCTGGTATCCAATAAATATTCACTAATGTATATATCATTTCATTGATAGATATTGTCACTAGACAAAACATTCCTGAGTTGTCATGAAACGTATTTATGATTTTAGGCATTACTAAAGGTATTCTTGAGGGCTTTAAACTATTTTATGAAAATATAAATAATAATTCAAATAACCTAGATAATGATGATATAGTTGAATTTTTTCTAAGGAAAAATATAAACAATAAAATAGCTAATGAACAAACAAAAAAGGAAAGACTATTCACTTTAACAGAAATAAAAGATCAAATAGAAAAGTTAAAAAATAATAAGGCACCGGGCTTAGGTGGTCTTAAACCAGAAATATGTAAAATACTACCAGAGGATGCAGTCAAAATATTATACAAGATCTATATAGGAATAAAAACAACTGCTGAAGAACCCCATCATGGAAATATTCCCTTATATCATGTATTTTAAAACAAGTGTTCATCATACAGACCCATTTCACTTTTAAATGTGGACTGTAAGATGCTCATGTCCATTTTACCTATACAAATTAATCTATTTATACCTAAACTAATTAGCAATGATCAAACTAGGTTTATTTTAAATAGACAAGTACAGCATCATATAATAAGAATATATACATTAATAGACAATGCAAATAAAAATAAAAAAAAAATAACTTTCTATTATTAGTCTTGATTTAGATGAGGCTTTTGACTCAGTTAATTGGTCATACCTGTTTAAAACACTTAAAGTATATAATCTCTCACCTGAGCTAATTGCATTAATCTGTAAGTTATACAATAACACTTGTGCTTATGTTAAAATAGGTTCTTTTATTTTAATTCCTTTAAATTACAAAAAGGCAAAAAACAAGGCTCACATTTACTTTTTGCATTAGTTATTGAACCCTTTGTTAATAGTATTAGATTAAATAAGGACGTTAATGGTATCAAAATAAAAGAAGATTTCAAGATAAAGTTTCAGCTTATTGCTGATGATACTTTACTAACATTAGGAAATACAGAAAATTCATTATAACATGTAATTATTTATATGAGTCAGTTTGAAGAAATCTCTAACTTAGGATATGATCATAAAAAACAAGTATATTATTAAATAAGAAAAACATTTAAAAAACATAATCGAATAAGCAGAAACAGACCGTAAAACCAAAACAATGAACCAAAAGAAACGGTCATATCAGCAAACAGGAGTGAGTGTCCAAAAAAAGTTTATTAACCAAATTTCACAAGCGCTTTCACCCTAACTCAACTGCAGGGCTTTTTCAAGTGTAAAAACAGTAAAACTATCAATTAGCCACCTTTAAATATCTCAGTTCAAAAAAGGCACCAAAGAAAAAAACATTTTCACATAATTTAAAGTGAAAGCACACACATCAAAGTTCTAAAACTTTCATATTGTTAAAAACTGATGCAGTCCTACCACAATACTACAAATAATAAACATGATAAATAAAATTCTACAACTAAATATATAACTAACAATATTTTAAAACTAGTATATATAAAAACACAGTCTATAATTGTGTGACTAAAATATACATTTAAGTTGTTCAAAAAACCAAGTATAATAAATATGTTAAATATATGGTACAGTCTACTTATAACATTGTTAAGTGAATCTCTCAATTTTTGTTATTGTAAATTCTCTGCCTTTTTTATTAAATCAGGCTTAATAGAAATATAGTCATTTAATCCTGGGTCTAAGACAAATGCTATTGCATCTTTTTTTTCAATTTTATTTATCATAAATAAAAAAATAACTTCATTCACACTCCATACTCAGATAGATATAATTTTTTTGTAAATCTTTAGTTTTATTGAATGTCCAAATCCTGAGATAATTCCAAAAACCCAAGTGCTTCTTCTTTGGTCTATTTTTGCTCCAGCCAGAAAAGTATTTACTATAAATTGGAAAAGTAAAGTTACCCCCTCTAGTATTGAATTTATTAGTAGGGCAAAAATTGTTTGCATTAGTGAATTGCATACTGTAAAGATGTGAACTTCTGATATTACATATTCATATAAATCTTGGATAAAACTTAACTTGCTTGAAATATTTTTATTGTTGTTCATATGTAAGACTTTGGTGTACTGATCAGCTGTGCAACAATGTAAATAATTATTTATTTGTTTTATAATTGGTTTGTTTATTTATTGTTTTAAAACCAAATTTTAAAAAAAATATTTAAAAAAGATATCAGCATAGGGAGAAAAAAAGTTAGATGATATGTAGATAAATATAAAGGAAAAGTATAAAATTGACAATTCACTGATGACCAAAAAAAGTTTTATAAAGAATTGGGAAACAAAGCAAAATAAATAGAAACACTATTAGAAAGAGAAGGAATAGATACATTTTGGAGAAATATTTATGAAGAGCCTGTGAAACATAAAACATGCTGAATGGATAGAAGAAGTAATAGAACTATTAAGTTCAAAAGAATAGACTATTAAATGGGATGAAGTATCACCCAGAGAAATTGAAAGATAAGTATGAAAACTCTTAAATGGAAAGCACCAGGCCCAGATGCAATACCTAACATCTGGCTGAAAGTATTAACATCCTTATAAAAATTTATCCCTGTGTAAGAACTACTTATATGCGCCTTCTGAACTGACATTAACTTGATTAATAACAGGAGAAATTATACTCTTCATTAAGAGTGAGCCTGTAAGCTAACCTTAAGACTACAGACCAATAACTTGTCCTTAGATGATGTATAAGCTATACTCTGGAATTGATGCCAACAGAGTTTATAGTCACTTAAAAAAAACTCTATAGTGGCAAAGGGACATAAGTGTAACAAAAGAAAGTCATATGGAACAAAGGATCATTTGTTGTTAAATGATGTCATAATGAATAATTGTAATAAAGGAAAATAATTTAAGCTTGGCATGTATAGATTACAAAAAAAATTCACAGCATCCCACATTTCATGGATAAAGGAGTGCTTACAGATGTTTAAGATACCCTCTACATTGATTGATTACATTACAGTGACTATGAAACAGTGTCAAACCACTATGCAGCTAAGACATGACAAAGGAAAAATTATTATTATAGAGATCACATTTAAAGGTGATATTCCAGGGTGACTCTGTCACTGCTGCTGTTTTGTCTTGCCCTTCACCCATTACCATGTCTGCTTAACAGAACTGATCATGGTTACAAATTGGCTCACAGAAAACAGCCAAGTGTAAAGATTTTTACCTTCTTTTTGTCGCTGATTTAAAACTGTATAGTTCATCAGATGAGGAACTGAAAGCACAACTGCAAGTGGTTAAAACTTTCTCAGATGATATAAGAATGTCATTTAGTCTTGATAAAGGTGCAAAAGCATCATTTAAAGTAGGAAAGTTGCAGCACGAAGACAATATCAGTCTGGGATAGAAATATGATATAAAGACACTTAAACAGGAGGGAGTCTATAAATATTTGGGAATTGAAGAAAGATCAACAATAAAACAAGAAGAAATGTGAGCAAAACTCAATAAGGAACATTTTAGAAGATTAAAATTAATATTGAAAATAGCCATGAGATCTTGGAACTAAGTCTAAGCTATAAACCAATGTGCTCTTCCTGTCCTAACTTACAGTTTTGGTATGACTGACCATCCCTAAAAGATATCGGATGAGCTGTACAGGAAAATGAGAACAAATGTTTCATGCTTATCAAATTATAAATAAGAAACAGTGTATACCAATATTATATATTCCTCATACTGATGGAGGTATGGACTTCCTCAAAATCAATTACACATATAGATCTGCAATTGTAGGACTGTGTATATATCTGCTGACTTCATCAGATCCAAAAAAAGTAAAAGTTTTAAAACATGAGGAGAATAAGTGTAAGATGATGCCTCTGCTTAGTTTAACAGAAGCATGCCAGTGTCAAGTGGAATGCAATTCCAACCAGAAGTGCACAAAAATCAGGCAGCAGCTAAATGTGCCATAAACAAAAGAAATAATATAAGGTAAAGGATTGAATGAAAATGCAAGATATGTGGAAAAGGCATAAATATAATTGCAAGTACAGAAACCCCTGGAACAATCTCTTCTTGATCAAGGTCTGACTGAAGTTAAGGAGAGGTGAATTTTAAACCAAAAGACGAAAAATTAATATTGGTAGCTCAGGATAGTGGACTACCTACACATTGGTTTACAAAGTCCATTCCACATGTGAGAGAAACAGACAAATGCAGGTTTCGTAAAACAGCACTGGAAATAGGTGCACATCTTTTTTTCTAGGTGTGACAAACTAAAGGCAGAGCACTTGTACACTTGAAGACATAATAATGTAAAAAGACAGTTGCATTAGGGATTCTGCAAACATTACAATAGTGAAGTAGTGAGAAGCATTTGAATCATAAGCCATAAAGCATTTACAGAGAATGATAAAGTGTATATCACATGGGACCATCCATTACCAACAGTTCAAAAAATGGATGCGAGAAAATCAGATATACCAGTCCATGAAAGTAAGACAAAAATTGAAGCCAGTTACTTAACTCTTCTTATATCTCCATTATAATAGCAACTTTCATCTACAATGATTGCATTTAAGGAAAATAATTTAATCTGTTGGTTTCAGCTGATGGCTACAGAAAAGTTGCAAACATTAGAATATATAACAATACAATTTAATTTAAGTACTGAAAGATGGTTATATATCCAAAATTGTAGATATGCAGTGGAAAATAAAATTAACTTAATGCAATTATCTATTCAAAATGCTTTTCCTAACTTCGTTGATCTTTTACTTAATTTGATCCATCAAAACATACTGGAGAAAGGGCTTCTATCTAGAATATGTAAAGTAAAAATACTCAAAAGACTCCAGTTATTCTCTGTTTCATATCGCCTACTTAGAGGTGATCTCTGCTTGACTTACAAAGCCATGTTTGACCCAGCTCTGTTAGAAATGCTACATCTAAAGAAATCCCAATTCCTCCACACCACATGCTCCAGAGACCTCAACCTCATTACCACAATCAACAGAACATGCTGGAAGGACAATGTCATTCCTCACCCAGAGACTGCCCATACTATGGAATAGACCTCCCATACATGTCAAGCAGAGAACCTCACTGTCCCTCTTCAAGAGAAATCTTGATGAGTGGATGGGTAATAGAAAGTTCACCCCGGGGATCACTCCAGTGGCTCTACTTGATAGAGGCACTGGAAACTAACGTCGGGCGGCACGATGCCAGGACACTTCTATGGGCTAAGCTTGTAAAGGCTCCAGGGCCATTAACCTAGTACACACCTGTGAACCTATGAACCTATGAACCAAGAAGTAGAAAAATGAATTGACTACAACTTTGAAAAAAATCTATAAATATTGCAACCGACATCTGTCAATTAGACGTTCTTACAATCAAGATGAGAACAGCCAACATTACCACTTCTTACAGCACTTAGATGAAATTTAAAGAACTGCTAAATAGTCACTAAAATGCCAGTAGCAAAGACTATTTCTTTTTTTTCTTATTTTTTGGTATACAGTAGACACCTCTGTAAGTAGTTATTTTTGTTTTGATTTGATATTCTTTTTCCAATTATTTGTTTATTCAATGTTTAATTTTTTTATATATCTAAATCTTCTTCTTCTTTTGGCTGCTCCCATTAGGGGTCACCACAGCAGATCAACTGTTTCCATTTCTTCCTGTCCTCTTGCTCTGTCACACCAACCACCTGCATGTCCTCTCTCACCACATCCATAAACCTTATCTTAGGCCTCCCTCTTTTCCTGTTACCTGGCTGCTTCATCCTTAGCTTATTTTTCCCAATATACTCTGCATCCCTCCTCAGCACATGTCCAAACCAACGTAATCTTGCCTCTCTGGCTTTGTCTCCAAACCTTCTAACCTGGGCTGACCCTCTTATATACTTATTCCTAATTTTGCTCATCCTTGTCACACCGAGTGCAAATCTTAACATCTTCAACTCTGCCACGTCAAGCTCTGACACTTGCCTTTTTGTCAATGCCACTGTCTCCAACCCATATAACATAGCTGGTCTCACTACCCTCTTGTAGACTTTCCCTTTCACTCTTACTGGTACTCGTCTGTCGCAAATCACTCCTGACACACTTCTCCACCCACTCCATCCTGCCTGTACTCTCTTCTTCACCTCTCTTCCACACTCGCAATTACTCTGAACTGTTGATCCCAAGTATTTAAACTCATCCACCTTCCCCACCTCTACTCCCTGCATCCTCACTATTCCTCTATCCTCCCTCTCATTCACACACATATATTCTGTCTTAGCCCTGCTGACCTTCATTTCTCTTCTCTCTAGAGCATATCTCCACCTCTCCAGGGTCTCCTCCTCCTGTTCCCTATTCTCACTTCAGATCACAATGTCATCTGCAAACATTATAGTCCACGGGGACTCCTGTCTGATATCATCTGTCAACCTGTCCATCACCATTGCAAATAAGAAAGGGCTCAGAGCTGATCCTTGATGTAATCCCACCTCCAGCTTAAACGCATTCGTCACTCCCACCGCAGACCTCACCGCTGTCACACTACCGTCATACATATCCTGTACCACTCTTACATACTTCTCTGACACTCCCTTCTTCCTCATACAATGCCACAACTCCACTCTAGGCACCCTGTCATATGCTTTCTCTAAATCCACAAAGACACAATGCAACTCCTTCTCTGTACTTCTCCATCAACACTCTCAGAGCAAACATCGCATCTGTAGTGCTCTTTCCTGGCATGAAACCATACTGCTGATCACTAATCATCACCTCCCTTCTTAACCTAGCTTCCACTACTCTTTCCTATAACTTCATGCTGTGACTGATCAGTTTAATCCCTCTGAAGTTACTACAGCTCTGCATATCACCCTTATTCTTAAAAATTGGTACCAAAACACTTTTTCTCCATTCCTCAGGCATCCTCTCACTGTCTAAGATTTCATTAAACAATCTAGCTAAAAACGCAACTGCCATTTCACCTAAACACCTCCATGCTTCCACTGGTATGTCATCTGACCAACAGCCTTTCCATTCTTCGTCATCTTCATAGCTATCCTTACTTCCTCCTTGCTAATCCACTGCACGTCATGATTCACTATCCACACATCATCCAACCTTCTCTCCCTCTCATTCTCTTCATTCATCAACCCCTCAAAGTACTCTTTCCATCTGCTCAACACACTCTCCTCACTTGAGAATATGTTTCCCTCATTATCCTTTATCACCCTTACCTGATGCACATCTTTACTAGCTCGGTCCCTCTGTCTAGCCAATCGGTACAGGTCCTTTTCTCCCTCCTTAGTGCCCAACCTTTTATACAACTCTTCATACGCCTTATCCTTGGCCTTCACCACCTCTCTCTTTGTCATACACCTCATCTCCTTATACTCTTGTCTACTTTCTTCATCTCTTTGACAATCCCACTTCTTCTTCACCAACCTCTTTCTCTGTATACTCTCCTGTACTTCCTCATTCCATCACCAGGTCTCCTTGTCCTCCTTCCTCTTTCCAGATGTCACACCAAGGACCTTTCTAGCCATCTCTCTTACTAGCTCTGCTGTAGTTACCCAGCTATTCAGTAACTCTTCCTTGCCACCCAGTGCCTGTCTTAACTCTTCCCTGAACATCACCTCACAATTACCCTTTTTCAATTTCCGCCATTTGATCCTTGGTGCTGCCCTCACACTCATCCTCCTCTTCTTGATTACCAATGTCATCCTAAAAACCACCATCCTATGCTGCCTAACTACACTTTCCCCTGCCACCACTTTACAGTCTCCAACCTCCTTCAGATTGGCCCTTCTACATAATATATAATCCACCTGTGTGCATCTTCCTCCACTCTTGTATGTCACCCTATGCTCCTCCCTCTTGTTAAAATAAGTATTCATCACAGCCATGTCCATCCTTTTCGCAAAATCCACTACCATCTGACCTTCTGCATTCCTTTGCTTAACACCATACCTACCCACCACTTCTTCATCCTCATCTGTTCCCTTCACCAACATGTCCATTGAAATCTGCTCCAATTACCAGTCTCTCACCCTTGGGTACAGTCATCACCACTTCATTCAGCTCACTCCAAAATCTTTCTTTCTCATCCATCGCACACCCAACTTGTGGAGCATATACACTAAGAACATTCATCATTACACCATCAATTTCCAGCTTCATAAACATCGCTCTATCTGACACCCTTTTCACCTCCAAAACACTGTTAGCATACTGTCCTTTCAGGATAATGCCTATGCCATTTCTCCTTCCATCCACACCATGATAAAACAATTTGAAACTGCCTCCGATACCCCTAGCCTTGCTCCCCTTCCATCTGGTCTCTTGCACACACAATATTCCAACCTTCCTTCGGTCCATCATATCAGCTAGCTCTCTCCCTATACCAGTCATACTGCCAACATTCAAAGTTCCAACCCTCACTACTACAGTCCTAGCCTTTACCTGCCTTCAGACATGCCTTCCACCTCTTCTCCTCCTTCGGGCAACAGTAGCCCAATTTCCGCCAGCACCTTGTTGGCCAACAGTACTGGTGGCGGCCATTGTTAACCCGGGCCACGACCGATCCAGTATGTATTTCTGTACTGTTGTCTGCATGTATGATTTGGCAAAGTTTTATGCCGGATGCCCTTCCTGATGCAACCCTCCCCATTTATCCGGGCTTGGGACCGGCACAAAGAAATGCACTGGCTTGTGCATCCCTAGTGGCTGTTTTTTTTTTTTTTTTAAATATATATCTAAATGCTATACTTTATTTAATTATTGCATTTTTAATAAAATATCTGAGGAAAAAAGCAGACAAAAGAAGAATTGATCACTGAATTTGCCACACCCAGTGATTCCAGTATCTTACAAACAGAGAGACACAAAGTTATAAAAATATTAGGATTTGCAGGGAGAAACAAGGGCAATGTGGATGACAGATACCAAAACAGTTCCAATAGAGGCAAGAGCATTTGGTCTCATAAAAAAATAATTTACAGTCATATTTAGATATGCTACTGTTGGATGCAACTCCAAATTAATTACAGAAGGGGTAATTTCTGGGCACATTGTGGGTGCTGAGAAGAGCACCTTTTGCTAACATCAAAGACTGAAACAATACTAATTTCATCATGTTTAATCATACTTTGACTTAGGAATAGAGGTAATTCCTGCCATGGTACTAGAAACCCAAATGATTTGGAGAAATTAAACTGCCATAATCAGGACCTTGATGCAGTATGCTAGTGAGGCATTTCAAGATTCTTGACCCCTTGTAATGGGGTTG
This sequence comes from Protopterus annectens, assembly GCF_019279795.1. NCBI lineage: Eukaryota > Metazoa > Chordata > Ceratodontiformes > Protopteridae > Protopterus > Protopterus annectens. The sequence continues at coordinate 1,675,203,418 of NC_056743.1, forward strand.
GTGTACCACCATGTAAAGTGGACCAGGATGTAGAACCTCATGAACCTCCAGGATGGGAGAGCTATGACTTTTCAGAGCTGCTAATGATGGTGCTGCCAGCGCACTATGCAAAAGTATTGGTACACATCCAAAATACATGCATTCATTATCATAGCCACAGACAACCTTGGCAGCATGGCCTAATATGATAGCACTGACAACCCTATACAGTGATGTGCTGTTTAAAGGTACAGTGCCATCAGACCCATGATTGCAACAATTATTTTCCAATGTCTATAGTCCATGTCCATGTGGAGCTATCAGTGATGAAGGACAACATACTCATGAATGCCATTCAACACATTCAAAATATCCAGTGCAGAATTTGTGGTAACAGAGTGTGACTAGATGCCATTCCAGTACATATTTTGATTTATTTCTTGAGCCATGTGTACCTAGCTGGTCAGATGGCAGCACTGACATTGTCCTGTAACAGTGATACTAGCCTGTGGCAGATATGTCCTGTTCAGAAACAGTGTGCACTGTGAAGACATGAGCCTTTCCTGTTCTGACTTTGGGAACACATGTATGGCAGCATTACCTACAGGCTGTCTCTCTCACTCTGGGGATGCTAGGTACTCATGATGTACAGCTGTAGTGCCCAAAATATGTCTGTATGTCTTGCTGCACTTTGTGAAGGGTGAGTCATATCCCAGGAGTAACAGAGATAATATAATTGTCTCCCAGGACTGTACGGCCACACCATATCTTTCATCATCATCATCATCATCATCACCATCAGATACAGCTGTGGCACTGAGATCAGCCCTTTATTATCATGCTCACTATTGGTGATACATGTGAATGCAGAACATTTAGAGCACCATGGTGATTGAAATTCCTTATGCTACAAGGATGCACATGTGGCATGAAGTGCAAGGATGTTTAAACAACAAATGTAAATGACATTGTACCTAACCTTGTATTTATTAGGGCAGGATGTCATAACATTGTTGTACTTATGCAAACAAGTGTGCAGTGCACAAGCTAAGTTACCCTAAACTCAGTATGTTTAAGAACCGTATAGACAAACTTCCACTAAAGGAGTACCAACCTAGTCAAACACCTATGAAAACACAAGAGGGTCAGCCACCGCAACACGCACACCTGGGAATAATATGTGGTGCACTGTTGTTAGGGAGGGGCATCAGGAATTCTTCATTTCATTCTGTCATGCAGACCTTGGAAAACCACCCTCTGTGGTAGATCACTCCATTTCAATCTGCTATTCCCTATAATTGGACAGACCAGTCTTAACTATGATACACCAGTA